>NC_091469.1:422315151-422615151 GCF_036971445.1 Narcine bancroftii
GTGAAGAGACTGTGCAGGGCCTTGATGACTGTGGTAACTGTTATGTCAGAGCATGGGATGGGAAATGAGAATATTCGTTGATGACAATGAGGAAATACACGTTGTGGTCTGTGGAGAGAAGGGGTCCTTTAAAGTCAACACTGAGGTGGCTCAAAGGGGTGGATGGTTTTATCAACTGTGTCCTGACTAGCCGGTATAAATATGGTTTGCATTTAGCGTAGAACTGGCAGTTCTTAGTTATGGATCTGATCTCTTCAATGGAGCACAGCAGACTGCAGGGTTTGATGAAGTGGAAGAACCTGGTAACTCCGGGGTGGCAGAGATCATTATGGAGGGTGTGTAAGCTGTCAATCTGCACACTGGCACAGGTCCCGTGGGACAGGGCATCCAGTGGATCATTAAGTTTCACCAGCCAGTACAAGATAGCATAATTGTAGGTGGATACTTCAATGCTCCACCTCAGTATCTTTTTGATTTTAGTTTTGCCCTGCTGCTGGTTGTTAAAAATGAACAAAACTACACGTTGGTTGGTTAGCAAGGTAAATCGTTTACCAGCCAGGTAATGGCACCAGTGCCGCATTGCCTCAAAAATGGCTCAGGCCTCTTTCTCGACCAAGGAGTGTTGAATTTTGGGCCCTGTAGGGTGTAAGAGAAGAAAGCAATTGGCCTGTCTGCCTGGTGGCAGCCAGGGCAACGTCTGATGCATTACTTTCCACCTGGAATGGGGTGGATTCATCCACCGTGCGCATTGTAGCCTTGGCAGTGTCTGCCTTTATGCGGTTGAAGACTACACGAGCCTCCTCCGTTGGGATAAGGATATGGATATGATGAGGGGGCCTTGTCTGCATAATTAGGGACCCATTGCTATAATATAAGAACCAAGACATCTTTTCAGGAACTTAAGGCTATGGGGGAGTGGAGGTTCCATGAGCCGCTGCATGCAGACAGAGTCTGGGCCAATAACTTTGTTCTCAAGGACACAGCTGAGGATGGCAAGGCAGGTTGTGCAAAATACAAGCTTGGCCTTATTATATGTCAGGTTGAGGAGCTTGGCAGTTTGGAGGAATTTTTGGAAGTTGGCGTCATGGACCTGCAGGTTGTGGCCGCAGATGGGGACATTGTCAAGGTATAGGAAAGTAGCTTACAGCTCGTACTGGTTCACCATGCAGTCCATCTCCCATTGAAAGACTGAGATGCCATTCGTAATGCCGAAGGGGATCCACAGTAAATGGTAGAGGCCAGTGTACTGGTGGTCCTCCAGGTGTATAGGGAGCTGGTGATGTGCCACCTTCAGGTTGATGGTAGAAAAGACCCGATACTGTGCCATTTGGTTTACCATGTCAGCTATGCAGACAGGGGGTATGCATCTAATAGTGTGTACCTGTTGATGGTCTGAGTGTAGTCAATAACCATCCTGTTTTTTTCCCTATTCTACACTACCACTACCTGCGCTCTCCAAGGGCTGGTGCTGGATTCCCTAATCCCCTCCTTAAGTCTTTATTTGGCTTGGCTTCGCGGACGAATATTTATGGAGGGGTAATGTCCACGTCAGCTGCAGGCTTGTTTGTGGCTGACAAGTCAGATGTGGGACAGGCAGACACGGTTGCAGCGGTTGCAAGGGAAAATTGGTTGGTTGGGGTTGGGTGTTGGGCTTTTCCTCCTTTGTCTTTTGACAGTGAGGTGGGCTCTGCGGTCTTCTTCAAAGGAGGTTACTGCCCACCGAACTGTGAGGCACCAAGATGCACGGTTTGAGGCGATATCAGCCCACTGGCGATGGTCAATGTGGCAGTCACCAAGAGATTTCTTTAGGCAGTCCTTGTACCTCTTCTTTGGTGTCTCAGTGGCCAGTGGAGAGCTCGCCATATAACACGATCTTGGGAAGGCGATGGTCCTCCATTCTGGAGACGTGTAAGCACTGTACTTCTGCCCAAATGAAGGACCTGTCCCCAGCACTGTACTGTCTACATTTAGTGGTGATAGGTTTATAGTCAGGGGTGAGGTTGGTGAACAACAGTGGAGGGGTGATTTTTAATGTGTGAAGAACATGAAGGTCATGCTTAATGGGTTACTGGGTTGTTGGCTGTGTATGCTGGGGGTGTGGGACTGAGGGGTGGGTGGAGTGCAGCGTTTGGTTTGAAAATTGCCAGTTAGAGACAGTGAGGGGCAGATGAGGCCCATTCAACTCCATTGTCAAGCTTTTAAGGTGACATTGAAAATCAAGTCCTAAAAGCACAGCTTCGTCATTACCAAAAGTTGAAAGTCTTTATAGTCTATGCCTGTAGAGCTCGTCGAAAGAATCAAAGACTTGTTGATCCAAACCAAGGCTTTTATTAGCAAAAGACAGGAGCTCTTCACAGGTGGCCGACCAGTCCAGAATGATCCGACCTGGCAAGGGACACAACCCTTTAAGGCCCAGACAGTAGGCGTGGCTAAACTCTCAGACAATCGCTGTAAGCACAGTCTAGATACTGTAACTATATACACTATATACATTGGTGATAGAACTGTACTATCACAATGCCCCACATGGTTAGAGTCACTACGCAGTAGCCCTGGACATCTGCCGTGTGTGATCTGGAGGCCAAGGAAAACTTCTGGTTCACTCACATTACTGTGAGGGAGAAGCAACACACCATGTCATGGTGTATAAAGCTCTCTCTGCTCCCACTATCAAATAGGCAACTCATCACACGACCGTTTACCTTAATCTCCATCATTGACCTGGCAAGCTGATGCAGGCTGTCCTGCTTGAGTGTGATGGAGGCCAGTATCGGGTCGCTACTTATGGCTGTTATGAAGGATAGTGGTGTCCAAGATGGGGGCCCCCAGGGCCCGCACACAGCAGTGCTGGATCCCAAAGATGGCCCCCAGTGGCGGTGCTAGATCCCGAAGATGGCCCTCAGGATGGCAGCCTCAACAGTTCACATGTGGTGTTGCTGGCGACCAGGATGTTGGCCCACATGATCCGCATGTGGCACTGCTAGGAAGGAGTTTAAGATGCGCACTTTGGCATAGTGACCCTTCTTCATGCAGCTGGAGCAGGTTGAATCCTTTGTTAAACAGTGTTTCCTCTGGTGCTTGACCAAGCCGCAGAAGTAGCATTTCAGGTGCTCCCGGAGTACTGCAGCTGTGGTTGGGTCACCGACAGAACCGGGCGAAAGCAGTGGAAGGTGTTCAGGTAGCTCTGCTGCCATGGTTGACTCATTAGGGTAACCACCAGGCTGCTGCATTATCTGTCGACTAGGCCTCCACATTCTGGAAGGTCACCTCAACTGCTCTACACGGGCTGAGCTCCCCTTGTTCAAAAAGTCTCTGGTGGATGTAGCTCGACCTGATCCCAGCGACGTAGGCATTCTTGATCAGGTCCTCAGTGTATTCAGCAGCAGTCATGGCCTTGCGTTCTCAGGCCCTTCCGAGGGTTTGCAGGCCCCAAAGGTACTTGGCGTTCAACTCATCAGGTCACTGTTTCAGAGTCACTAGAAGGTGTATGGCGTCAACAACATTGATCTTCTGCAGGTACTGGCCTTTAAAAATATCCATGGCTCCTGATATGATGTGATATCCCTGATCATGTAATACACCAGGGTGCTGACTCGAGAGTATAGTACCTGCAATTTAATTGTTCTCTAACCGCACGATGGCTGAAGATGCCTGCAGGAATGCTTCAAAACAGCGTAGCCAGAGTTCAAAGTTGGTAGATGCCTCAGGTGATTGAGGGTTGATTTCCAGCTTTTCTGGTTTCAGGATCTGCTCCATTGCAAAATTTTAGTGAATAAAATTGATGCATAATCAATTACTCAAAGACTGAGGTTGAGAAACCAATAGGCTTTTATTCACTAAAGAACAAAGGCATATCCATACTGCTCGACTGTCTTGCACTGAGGAGAGGGCTGTGGAACAGTCACCTTTATACAGAGTCTGTGGGAGGGGCCTCAGGTACAGCTGGCTAATGGGTGTGCCTGACCAGACAAATACATACAACAGTGGTTTACTACATAACATCTCCAAGGGTCTGTCCTGGTGCCTCCACATAGATGCCATCACAAAAAAGGCTCACCAGTGTCTGAGGAGATTCAGTATGCCACTGAAGGCTCTCATAAACCTCTACAGGTGCACCATAGAGAGCATTCTGGCTGGTTGCATCACTGCCCGGTATGGAGGCGCCAACTCTCAGGACAACAATAAACTCCAGAGGGTTGTTAATTCGACTTGCAACATCACAGGCACAAGATTTCACTCCATCAAGGACACCTACATGAGACTGTGTCTTAAAAAAGCAGCCTCTATCCTCAAAGATCTCCCACCACCCAGGCCATGCCCTCTTCACTCTGCTACTATTGGGAAAATGGTACAGGAGCCTAAAGACTCAAGGCCTTCTTTGCTGCTGCTATCAGATTCCTGAATAATCAATGAACCATAGACACTGCCTTACTTTTTGTGGACTTATTATTTTTTATAGTAATGTTGTAAGATGGTTACAATATGAATGTTTGCTCTCTGACGCTGCCACAAAACACCAAACATCATGATTTGTTCATGACAATAAATTCTGATTCTGAACCAATTAGAAAGAAGCTAGGAATGGACTGGCTTTATTGACCAGGGATCAATGTGTTATGTCAGAAAGGGATATTCTAGACTTCTAAATAACAGAGTCATTCTTCTGGGTCAGTGAGAAGATAGTTGACATTTTTGACAAAATTAAATGTTATCTGACATGGATAGTTGTATTTAATTGAAGTGTGATAAAGAACATAGGGATAGCGTTTTTTCCTGATAAAAAACAAACAAGATGGTGGTCTCTTTGCAATGAAAACATTTAGAACATAAAACTTCTGCAAGACATTAAATAAAGATTAATTGATAAAGCATACACAAAAGCAAAACATTATTGCTTCCTTGGATTGAAGCTACAAGTGCTGTACAAGTGAATATAGCTGAATGAAGATGTGAAGCTTTATTTTTGACAGACTTTGCATATTCTGGCCATTATGGGCCTATATTTATAAATACCAATTTTGTTGGTTGCACATTAAACTCTGCAGGATGTTGATTGCATAATCACACTCTGATAAGTTTAAAACCAGCGATATGTTTTGTGATAAAAATTTCAAAGACAAATATATTTCAATTTTTAACTATTTTATGAGCTTTTTATGAGATCCATTGAAAGTGCCCTTGGTTACAAATGCTACAGTTTGGAACGGAGCAGAGGGTGGTATTTAATGGGAGAGAGAATAGATTAAGAGGGTTGTATTTTATATGGGCTTTTTTGTGAGAAAGCTATAAACAAGATGTGTTATATTAGTCTCATAAAGGAAGTCTGCTATGTTATTATGTAATAATATATTTATTTGCCTTTATTTGAATAACTTTAAATAATAAAATGAAGCATAAAAAAACTTTTTAAGCATTATGTTTTCATTGAAGTTTATGCATTGTGATTGGCAGACAAACTCTGGTTTGTTGCTGGTCATATTTTGAGCTTTTGTACTTGTAAGAATCCCAACGAGAACCATATTGTCCTTCTACCGATAAACCAACACACATTCTCCTAGAACACAGCCCTCTATTGATCCTTCTCAAACTTTTATTTTGGTTGTAAATAAAAATATTTTGGGATATTTGTGACTATTATTATTAAACTTGGACTTTCCTTGTCAGTCCCTGTAATTACAGATGACAATTGAGAGCTTACATCAGTGTCCATACTTGTGTGAGTAAAGTTCATGTGGGCCAAATGTATTGTCAAAAATAATTTGCTAACCGTGTCCTAGAATAGGGAAGCAGGGATAGTCAACTCATAAAGCTCTGTTAAGGATGTTTAACCAGGATCAACTATGATATTTCTGGGAAATTCACAGCACAGTGGTATGCCATTTACAACATATAGAACCTCTGGGCTTCTTGCATCCATGCTAAAAATTAAAAGAGAGGTGAAGATCACATACATTTTTTCCTTGAAGGAATAGTTTTTAATGGAGTTGTCTGATCTTCAAAGTTTAAGAATATTCACAAGAGGCTTATCAATAGTAGTGTTTTTCCGATCATTGATATTAATAGAAATCATTGCTACTCGACAATGTTTCCCAAGCAAGGCGGTGAGCAATTTTTCAAGAATTAAGCATTCTGTATTTTTGTAATGCAATGCATTTCCAATTATCTTGGACTTCTGATAGATTTTAAGTTTTTTATCCAAATGTATATTTTTATCCACTTTTGGATGGGAGAAGCCAGAGATGATTGCTTCTCAGACTACAGGCCTGTGATTAATGGTGTGCCTCAAGGATTGGGGCTGGGACCATTGTATTTTGTCATCTGCATCAATGATCTAGATGATAATGAGGTTAATTGGATTAACAAGTTTGCAGATGACACTACTTTTGGAAGCATTGTGAACAGCGAAGAAGATTTTCAAAGCTTGCAGGGGGATCTGGACCAGATGGAAAAGAGGGCTGAAAAATGACAGATGGAATTTAATGCAGACAAGTGTGAGGTGTTGCATTTTGGAAGGACAAACCAAGAAAGGACGTACACAGTGAATGGTAGGGCACTGAGGAGTAGAAGAGGGACCTGGGAATACAGATCACAATTCCCTGAAAGTAGAGTCACAGGTGCAAAGAGTTGTAAAGAGAGCTTTTGGCATAAATCAAAGTTTTGAGTATAGGAGTTGGGATGTTATGGTAAAGTTGTACAAGACATTGGTGAGGTCAAATTTGGAGTATTGTGTGCAGTTTTGGTCACCTAACTACAGGAAAGATATCAATAAGATAGAAAGAGTGCAAAGAAGATTTACTGGGATGTTGCCCGGACTTCAGGATCTGAGTTACAGGATAAGTTAAATAGGTTAGGACTTTATTCCCTGGAGTGTAGAATAATGAAGGGAGATTTGATACAGTTATTTTAAATTATGCTTTTTTCCACTGAGGGTAGGTGAGATACAAACCAGAAGACATGGGTTAATGGTGAAAGGGGAAAGGTTTAGAGTGAACATGAGGAGGAACTTCTTCACACAAAAAGAGGTGGGAGTGTGGAACGAGCTGCCAGCTGAAGTGGTGAATACAGGTTCAATTTTAACATTTGAGAAGAATTTGGACAGGTACATGGATGGGAGAGATATAGAAGGCTATGGACTGGGTGCAGGTCAGTGGGACTAGGCAAATATGGATAAGCACAGACTAGACAGGCCAAAGGGGCTTGTTTCTGTGCTGTAGTGTTCTATGGTTCTATGTATTCCATTAAAACTAAAATAGTAATGGGTTTATTAAAAAATTGCCTGCATGGAATATATTTTAGTATTATTAGTTTTGTTGAGGCAAGTTATAGTGCTCAGGTCAAAGATATTTTTGGGGTGGGGAAATCTACCATTATTTCAACATTTGTTATTTAAAAACATGTTGAATTTATTTTTTTATTTGTCGTATGTTCCAAAATATGGCAAAAAGCTTAATTTTGCATGCTATCCAGACAATCCAGCTCATGCAGCAGGTGGTGTAATAGTACAAATAAAGTAGTGTAATAATAGTCAGGGTATAGAGAAAGTGCGGAATTACACTGCAGGGAATGGGGGAGAAACCAATAAAAGACAGCACCATTTGCCATTGTGAAATCCACATACAGTCTGGTAATATTAAGGAGAAAAATGTCCTTTAATCTGGAGGTTCACGTTCTTAAGCACATTGAAAAAATAGTCATATTGAAATAATTGGTAAATTTCTGGTTCCCATAATTGTGAAAAGTGAAATGCTATCACTCAAAATGCATGGGTACAAAAAAACTAGGTGATTTCATTCTCACTAAGCCTAAATACAGGTTAGTTAAATGTACAATTGCTCGTGCCAATAGAGAGTGAAACATTACAAGGGGAAAGGTTAAATAACAAAAGATGAAAGGACAGTCGAGTGACACTAAAGAGAGCAGGTCTGTCAGAAATCATACATATAACAGTGTGTAAAATAGTACATTTATTTTCTAACTGCTTTAGAATTCCCGTTATCTCTTTTAAACAGGAAGAATTACTCATCTAAACTTATTTACAGAGCAATATCTTATACTGAAGATCCCTAATAGGGAATAATCTTCCACTGCCTGTTCCATTATTTTTGAAAGTCATATTAAGTACACATATTGACAGAGCGAAGATGTCTACATTATGTCTCAAAAGATAAATATCACAAGGCTGGTCAGGCCCTTTGACTCCCAAGCAAAGGAATCACAGAACCCTGTCATCCGTTTAAACCCCCTTTAACTAAACGAGAAAATTTGATCTTCTATATTTGTTGTCACAACAGTTCAAAAAAGGTGAAGTTAATTAACTTGTCAACAATGCTAAGTCATTCAAACATCTTTGAGGCTGGGTTCATGAATCAATTAGTACTCATTATATATGGAATACAAGAGGAAATGTATGTGATTATGCTCCAAAGACATCATCTACAGTATATGCTTTTGAAGCGTAATACTGTACACTAGTGGGCACACACCTTTAAATTCAAAGTGCAGGTAATGTCTTGCAGTTATCACCAGATGTAAACTCTTATTTTTTCCAGTAATAGATGTCTACTTCTTCTTAGAGATGGTGGAGAAGGAGAGTATATGAGGCACCATTACTTGGTTAGCATAGGCAGCTTAAAACATCATTTGGTGCTCACTAAACAGTGGCCCACTGTTCACAATGAAAATTGTGTCATAGGCCTCTGGCCAAGTCAAGATGAAAGAGGAATGTCTGGATAAAGTATACTATGAACCAGAGGAGAAAATTTGGATAAATAATTGGAGAAAATGAAAAGAATAATTTCCAGATGATTTTGCATTAAAAGAAAACTTGCTTTCACACCACAGTTTCGAACTCAAGCAAACAGTGGGCAGGTGGAAGGAATCAGAAGCGAAATTGACAGTCAACATTTCATGTCAGGACACTTTTTTCCAATCTTTCTGTTTACTCAAGATGCCAGAATCTGCGGTTGATTATTTCTCCCTCCTTCAATGAGCTATGTTTCAGCAATATTTTCATCAGGTAATTATCAACAAAATAGCATTATGTCAACAGTTACCTCAGGTTACCATCATTTCAGATTTCGGATTTATTATCAGAGTACATACAGACATGACATCATATACAACCCTGAGATTCTTTTCTCCTGTGGGTGCCGCAGAATTATCACTAAATGCTAGTGCAAAAATAAACTGTACACAGTGTAACTATATAAACAAATAAAAGAATTGGAAACATATAAGGAAACATACAGAGAGAATTAAAAGAAAATCAATAAAGTGCACAAGAGTCCTTTAACGAGTCTCTGATTGAGTTTGTCATTGAGGAATCTGATGATGGAGGGGTAGCAGCTATCCCTGGTAGTGCACGTCTTGTGGGACCTACACCTCTTTCTTGATGGCAGGAGCGAGAACAGAGCATGTGCTGAGTGGTGAGGGTCTTTGATGATTGCGGCTGCCCTCCAATGGCAGCATTCCCTGTAAATGTACTCAATAGTGGGGAGGGTTTTGCCTGTGATGTCCTGGGCTGTGTGCACTACCTTATGGAGGGCTTTATGCTCAGGGGTATTGGTGTTACCATACCAGACCATGATGCAGCCTGTCAGCACACTTTCCACCATACCTCTATAAAACTTTGCACGGGTTTCTGGTGTCATACCAAACCTCTGCAAACTCCTGAGGAAGTAGAGGTGCTGATGTACTTTCTTTATGATACCATTGGTGTGTTGGGTCCAGGAAAGTTCTTCAGAGACAGTGACTCCCAAGAACTTAAATTTACTCACAATCTCCACCTCTGATTCCCCAATGATTACTAGATTTTATACCTCTGGTTTTCATTTCCTGAAGTCAACAATCAGCTCCTTCCAATAAAATCTTCACACAGCCATAATTCAGTAGTGAAAGCCATTTAGCGCATAACATAGTATTAGACTCACACTTTTCCCACAGCATGCAGATAATAGTATTTTTCAAGTGTCTTATCAATTCTCATATCATCAGATAAGCTTCCACCTCTAGTAGGTGCCCAGAATACATTGCCAGGTGTGGTGGTTGAAGTTGTACAATAGGAACATTTAAAAGACCTGGACAGGCACAAAGATACAAAAATAGAGAGGGTATGGGTGTGAGATAGGGGAGGTTTAGATTGTTGAGTAGGTTTAGATAGGTTAGCACAACATCATGGGCTGAAGGGCCTGTAGTGTTCTTTAATGATCCATGTTCACTCAAACTCAATTACTTGCTCTGTGAGTGACTCAGTTTCTGAGCAGCAAGTCAGCTTTTGAGTTTATTTTTCCCCAATAAAAAGTTAATTCAGAATTATTGCCATTTCTTTTCTACTGGATATTAAGTTTTGAATTAATATCATTTGCTGCAGCAATTTCAAATTTCAAATATTTTTTCTCACCATTCTAAGTAAAACTGAAACTTCAGTAATATTAAAAGCCACAATACATCACCTAGCTTAGAACCTTGGTGTAGAAGACTTCTATTTTGTAATATCTCCTGTAGGATACACTATTAAACCAATTCTTTAGTATGCAACACCATTCTAGAGGTTGTAACATATAAACAGATGGACAGGGCAGATTAGTGGTGAATCTTTTAAGCCCTCATTAAAAATTAATTTGAATTATTACCTCCAAGGTGTTGCCTTAAAACAAAATGTACAGAGCTCAAGGATGGTTTTACCCTATACTTACTTACGTGCTAAGTGTAAAAGAGATGTTCCTATTCTCTTTTAGGCATGTTGCTAAAACCTGATATATTAATTGTTTTCCAATTCAATCTGTCATTTTAACAAGGCTGCAGGGATGCTAACTTACCATAAAAAATACAAATGTTACAGCCAAGCTGCATATTTCAACATGCATACTAAAATCCATGCCACACTCAGATTCCTGCCAGCTGTTCCTGCTAAATGCAGAGCCCAGTCCTCTGGCAATTCACCTCCACTGAATTCCCACACACTTGACAATCAAATGACATATTTTTATTCCATTTCAAATTGCAAACTTCCATTCTGATGCTTCGACTAATGAGACAGAAAAATACAAATTTAATGTTAGGCTCAAATCAAATGGTTAAGGATCAGAACTTCCTGTTGTCATTCAGTCCATATTCACACCCATGACGTGCAAACTAAAGGAAGAATGCTGTTAACAATAGAAAATTACTCTGGGAGAAATTCAAGAATTGTGCCATCCAAAAAAATTCTGTGCAGAAAGTGGCTGTTTTTTGTGTAGCAAAACCATAAAACCATGCCATAGCTTTCACATTATAAATGCAGGTTGAGCAGATCAATTTTTTTTAAAAATAAATAATGAAATAAATAATAAAATTACTCCACATACCTCATGAAAATTAGCTTTGATTATTTTAATGATGATAACTGGTAGATGCTTTATTGATACCAATAAATGGGCCATGGCATAACCTGAATACAAATAAGGATGATCAGGTGCAGAATGTTTTTCTTCTCTGCAGTTATTGATTCAAGCTTCTCTCTGCAGTGACCCAGTTACTTGTTACTTGGTTTTTACTGCAGAACCTAGAATCCACTTACATAAAAATTGCCTAGCTATATCTATAGACTACATATAATAAATGGATTTTTTTTTCTGTTTATCTATAATAAACAGAGATCATTTCATTCAATTTCTGTTAAATATTGCAAATGATTTTTTTTAATAGAAATTAACAGTTGATCAGAAAAAAAGACACTTTAAACATTACAGGCCAATTGAGAACAAAGATGGTTCATAGCAGAGCCTGAGACAAACTATTCAGGCTTGCTGTGAGCAGGCAATAAAACACAGCATGTTTTAACAACCCTTTTTACAGTTGCATTTGAAGGCTTTTTTGCCTGTTTATAGAATGTATGATGGTGAGCACCCTATTTAAAAATAATGAATGCCCACTTTTCTCAGCATTTTGACCATTGTCCAATTAAATACTTACTGCATTTTTCATTCCAATGATATTCTATTATGAAGCATGTTCATGAAATTAAAAAGTCTTAAGTGAACTTATCAAAGGACTTAATCCAACATCAAACAACAGATGTTCCAGTGGAGAGTAAAAATTACCCTTAAGCCTTCACTTTCAGTAAAGGAAGAATTTAGTTTGTTTGAACGTGTCTGTCTTTCTGTAGTTGAATGCAGTTTACTATCGGAAATTATTAGAAAATCAGGTGCATTTGAAGATTTTCATTTGACGTCAGTGAATTATTCTGTCATCATACTCACATTAGTAAATATACTTTCACTCATCCTTGCCCCTTGTCAGTTTTGACATTTATTCAAATTAATTGCCTCTTGAAATGATAAAATAATGCAGATGGTTATTCTATTAAAGGAAATAAAGATACATTTGTTTTAATATAATCTCTTAGCACTTTAGAACATAGAACAATACAGACCTTTTGGCTGACCTATTTATCCATTTTTTTTAAAAGTACTAAACCCACCCTTATCCCATAACCTTCTATTTTTCTTCCATCCTTGTGCCTGTCTCTCTTAAATGCCCCTAATGTTTCAGCCTCTACCTCTATCTCAGGCAAGGTATTCCAGGCACCTACAACTTTGTGCAAAAAAAAACTTACCCCTGATCTCTCCCTTAAATTTATTTCCCTTAATTTTGTGCACATGTCTTCTGGTGTTTGCCATTTCTGCCCTGGGAAACAGGTGCTGGCTGTCCACCCTATCTATGCCTCTCATAATCTTGTAGACCTCTATTAAGTCTCCTCTCATCCTTCTACACTCCAAAGGGAAAAGTCCCAGCTCTGCTTACCTTGCCTCATAAGACTTGTTTTCCAATCCAGGCAACATCCTGGTAAAACTCCTATAATGAGGTGAACAGAACTAAACACAATATTCCAAGTGCAGTTTCATCAGAGATTTGTAGAGTTGCAACATGTCTTTCTACTCCTGAACACAATCCCCCTATTAATGAAGCCCATCACCCCATAGGCCTACTTAACTATCCTATCAACTTGTGCAGCGACTTTGAAGGATGTATGGATTTGCACCCCAAGGTCCCTCCGTTCATCCAACCTCCTAAGTAACTCATCATTAACTCTATACTCAGCCTTCTGATTCGTCCTTCCAAAATACATCACCTCACACTTATCTGGACTGAACTCCATCAGCCACTTTTCTGCCCAACTCTGTATCCTGTCTATATCCTCTTGTAAAATTTGACAACCTTCAGCTCCATCGACAACTCCTCTAATCTTTATATCATCTGCTAACTTACTGTCCATTCCTTCTGCCCCTTCATCCAGGTCACTTATAAAAATCACAAAGAGCAGGGACCAAGAACCAATCCCAGAGGCACCCCATTCTGACCTCCAGACAGAATGCTTTCCTTCCACTATAACTATCTGCTTTCTTTCTGCAAGCCAATTTTTTAATCCACACAGCCAAGGATCCACTGATCCTGCACCTCATGACTTTCTGGAAGAGTCTCTCATAGGGGACCTTGTCAAATGCCTTGCTAAAATCCATGTAAACCACATCTACCAACCTACCATCATCAATTTTTTTGTTACCCCCTCAAAAAACTCAGTTAGGCTCATGAGGCATGACCTTCCCTTGACAAAGCCATGCTGACTATCCTTCAGTAGACTGTACTTCTCCAAATGCTCTTAGATCCAATGGTTTTGAATCTTCTCCAATAATTTGCATACCACAGGTGTTAGACTCACCAGTCTACAATTCCCAGGATTCTTCCTATTATCTTTTTTAAATAAGAGAACTACATTTGCCATTCTCCAATCCTCCGGCACATTCCCTTCAGCCAAAGAGGATTCAAGGATCATCACTACTGAGGGGGACACTGGGAAGATTAGCTGCCACTCCTGATTTCCACAGAGAGTACACTCAGGCTACCATATTAGAACTCTGCCTAGTCTTGAAAAAGGAGCCTTCTCTTCGGTCCAGCCTTTACTCAGACTGCCTCTACTAACTGCCTTCTCTCTCGTTCTTTGCCCCTCCCTTCCTGATATTCCAGGCGCTGTAATTTTTAGTTTCAGTCTGCAAATGTTGCAATTTCCAGGCTTTGCTGGCAAATGTTGCTAAAGCCCAGAACCTTCTGTTTGCACCTGCCCTTGGAATTTTCCGAGGCATTGTTCAGTCTGTGAAATGCTTGCAACCTAACAGCTAACCCAATTCTAATCCCTTCTATAAGCATATATTTAATTAATCCATTGCATCACAGTAGGGTTAGGACATAGGAACTTGACCCTCCTGGGAAAGTCACAGAAAAGTACTGAATAAGCAATGTTTTAACCATATAACAATTACAGTAAGGAAACAGACCATTACAGCCATTCTAGTCCGCACCAATTTAAGTGAACACCTACCTGCTCTCTCTCCATAACCCACCAATCCCCTCACATCCATGTACTCATCCAACCCTCTCTTAAATGACAAAATTGACCCTCCTGCAACCACCTTTTCCAGAAGGTCATTCCACTCAGCCACCACTCTCTGAGTGAAGAAGCTTCCTCTTATGTTACTTTGAAATTTCTGTCCCTACCCCTTACCTTATGACGCCTCGTTCCAATCTCACCTACCCTCAAGGGGAAGAGCCTATTCACATCTACTCTATCTGTCTCCCTCTTAATTTTATATACCTCTATCAAATCCCCCCTCAACCTTCTATGCTCCAATGAATAAAGACGCAGTCTACTCATTCTTTCTTTGTATTCTAAATACTGCAATCCAAGCTACATTTTAGTAAATCTTCTCTGCACCCTCTCTACCTTATTGATATCCTTCCTATAATTTGGGGGCCAGAACTGCACACAATACTAATTATAAACTAATAAAAACTTTTGAAGTACATTTAAACACTGCTACAACATTTTAAAAATGCCTCCAAAGAAATAAAAACCTGCTGCAGCCTTACCTGAAGCCCAATATGAAGAGAAGACCAGAAGAAATCTGAGGCCTACTGCAAGCTTGAAGCAAGGAGCTAGCATTCAAGCTACTCCCTGGGTGAGTAAGTCTGTCAAGGGAGCTTCTGTTGACATCCTTCTATGCAGTGATGGAGAGCTAGTGTCGGGAAACAACCCAGAAGTGAATCACGCATGCACAAAAAGCTGGGGCCTTCAGAGATGCCTTCAGAAGAAGAGTTGGACTTGCAAGAGATCAGCACTGAAGAGGAAGAAGACAACCAGCAATTGGAAGAGATACTCAAAGAAGTTAAAACATTTAAAAGCAAAAGTCAATGCAAAGTATAAGATACAACCAATATTGATTTGTTAATAAGAGAATTTCATGGAATGAAAAAGGAAGTTAAATTAGAAATAAACAAAGTTTTGGATGCTGTTAATAAAAATGAAGAGAAATTTAATAAATTAGATGGAAAAATGAAGAAAATTCAGGAAGAAATGCAGCATGTAGATGATACAGTAATTAGAATGGAAGATTCCACCACTGCTTTAACTATGGAAAATCAGAAGCTAATATTGGAAAATTTTAGAAGAAATAGTATTAAAATAGTAGGTCTTAAAAGAGGAGTGGAAGAATAAGATCCTTTTTTTTAAGAAATGGTTTCCTGAAGTATTAGGAGATGGGAATTTTTATCATCCTATTGAGACTGAAAGAGGACACAGAGCCCTTAGAGCACACATGTCAAACTCTGGCCCACGGGCCAAATTTGGCCCGCGATATAATTATATTTGGCCCGCAAGATCATTTCAAAAATGTATTAGAGGTGGCCCACTGGCCGCTGCGCCAGTATAGCGCATGCACAGCTAATACTATAAATCGCATTGGCGTCAGCCCGCTAATCGCCCCCACCTCCTCTGTTTACGTTGCAGGGTCTCACCGTGGACTCTGGTTTTGGGGCCTGGCCAGTGTCAGGGGAAGCCAAGGCCGCTTCCCAGCGCCTGGAACCTGAGGCCTCGGGCCTGACCTCGCCAGGACCGTTGCCCCTCCCCCTCCCTGCCACACGCTGACCCGCGACTCTCGGTGACGGGGCCGCTGATCCGCTGAGATGCCGCCCTGCAGCGAGAGCCGATGCCCCCGCACTGTCGTTGTCCAACCCGATCGCCTGCAAACCCCGCCCTCCCGCACACAGGCCTGAGTAAGGATTATGAACTTTAATCTCAGGATAAAACGATCTTCCAATAGTTTCATGTCACAGTGATAAATATATTCCTGGTTAAAAATGGTCCTGCACCTGGATACAAGCTCATTAGGCATAAAACTTGAAAAGTGTGTAAATCAAAGGATATCTGTACCAATGGAAAACGGGCATGGCAAATAACCCTGCTAGAGTTCATGCCCACAATCAGACACCCATTTGATTGTTTCAGGAATCATGTTATTCTCCCACATTCTCAATAGCCCTCAGATTTTACTATTCGACAGCACACTAGCAACATTTGACAAATCCTCTATAGAGAAATATTATTTATTGAATATTTTATTTCTCATTTGTTAATGCTTCTGGAAAGAGTTTATCCAAAACTATAATTAAACATTTATTTTAATAAGAAAAAGTTTAATATTACATATGTTGAAAGAAGGGAAAACATGCAGATGTTGTTGAAAATTTTCAATAAATATTTAGTTCGGCCCTCGACTTAGTCCAAGTTTTTAATTTTGGCCCTCCGTAAATTTGAGTTTGACACCCCTGCCTTAGAGCAAAGCCACTTCCAAATCAGAACCCACGCTCTGCGCTAATTATGTTTCTTTGATATCAAGACAGAGAGAAGATCTTGCACCTAGTGGCAGAAGGGGCAAGAGAAAGAAAAAGAAAGGGGTAAAGTTTTATTTTTGTTTTATTTGGCAGAGTTCATGTAGGATTGAATAATCTAGAATATTGCCAACTTATTTTTCTTGTTGGTTTTTGAAAACACTTTATGTATGAATTAAATGATCAAAGATTAATGTAGCGGGGGGTTGGAGACGAAATGAGGTTTTAACTCCTACTGTATCATGTGGGTAATTGTGACCTTGGCTGAAATCCATAAATAGTGGGAAGTAGTGTTAAATATTATTTAAACAACATTTACAGGGTGCATGGGATTATTTTGTTTATATATAAAGATATAAGTGCAGAAATATGTATGGTTTAAATGTAAATCCATTTTCTTTTCTCTATCTAGATTGCCGGAGGAAGTCCCCACCAACACATTCGTTATTGAGTAATAGAGCTGAGGGAAGAAGGTTCACAGGTGGAGGCAGATGAAATTGTGGGTTACTAAGATGAGTAATATAGTGAATTTTTTTAAATTTTAATGTTAATGGGCTGGTGAAGAGGAAGAGAGAATTAACACATATTAAGAATATGGGAATAGACATAGCTTTTTTGCAAGAAACTCACTTAATTGAAAGAGAACTTATGAAGTTAAAAAGAGACTGGGTTGGGTACATAGCATTTCACTTAATTCCAAGGCAAAAGGCGTAGCAATTTTTGTGAAAAAAAATCTTCCAATTAAAATACAAAATTTAGTAACTGATCCTGTAGGGAGATACATAATGGTACATTGTCAAATATATACAGAATTATGGACCTGTTTGAATTTATATGCCCTAAATGTGGATGAAGAAAAATTTATTCAAGAAACATTTTTGAATGTAGCAGAGAAACATAAGAATATTTTAATAGAAGGAGATTTTAATTTTTGTTTAGATCCAATCTTAGATAGAACTACTGGAGGAATGACAAGAGCTAAAGCAGCAAAGATTACATTGGTATTAATGAGGGGCTTGAACTTAATAGATGCATGGAGGAGAATCCATCCAAGAGAAAGGGATTATTCTTTTTATTCAAACAGGTATGCTCTACTTGAAGGAAGACATACACATGTAGTGTAGTCAGGTTAAGTTCTGTATTTTATTAGAGGTTCACATCCGACTTATATACTCGCCATGTTCCCACCATTTTCCCCCTTTTACTCATGTCATAACACGCATAACATAACAAAAGTGGGTTTCGCGCATGCGGGGACCTTCCTACATAACAATCTTTTCTTCCCTGACTGTGTTGGAATCTAGGGGTTAAAACATTATGAAAGAAATGATTAATTAATAAGTGTATATTTACTGCATGGTTCAGGGAAAAAGGAATGTGATTAAGTGGCAATCACAGCAGGGAGCAAAGTTGGCTGAACAAAATTGTCTCTCCAAAATACAGGGAGAGGAAATGCATAAAACAATTTAGGAGGAATGCTCAAACTAAATGAGGTGGTGAGTAGCACAGGAGACACAGGCCAGATCAGAACAAAGAATGGCCTGTAAGAAACAAAGGGAATGGAAAACAAGTCTAGGAGGAAGATTAAGGCAGGAGGAGGTGTTAAAGAGAACAGCAGAAATTGGCAGGACAAGAACAGAATGGTGATTAGAGATATCTGGGGATGAATTAATTTCTGATCAACACAACGGGATAGTCTGGCCTGGAGGATTAAGATGGGAGTGCTACACCCCAGATATCTGCAAAACAGGAGATGACTTGTGATAACCCTTATGCAAAAAGATCTAGCAAAGGAAGACAACTTTTGTTCTGTATGATAATGAAATCTAGCAAAGGAAGCCAACTTTTGTTCTGTATGATAAGGTTGACCTATATAAACTGAACCAACTGGACAATAGGGGTCAGTCTTGGGGAGTAGCTCACTGTGCAGGTGACCTATGAACTAATGAGTGACCCAGAGCTCTGTTAAGTTTTATTCTTGTGCTGTGTAATAAATTGACTGTTGAACCGAATACCTTCTCCTATCACTTCATTCAAAGAACACGCTGGACTCAGACTACACATAGACTAAATTAAGAGTAAGGTAAAGCCAGAGTCCGACAATTTGGTGACCCCGACGTGATGAAGATGGAGAAGTGACGGAAGAAAAAGATACGAAACACCGGTCGATTGTGGTGTGGTGATAACAACAAGTGACCATCCTACAAAGGGAGGTAAGCAGACGCCTGTTTTAACGAAGTTCTGCTATTGGCAAAGATAAATTGTGTGTTGTCACTACTCTGCAAAAGCCCTCGTTAAAGCCAAAGAATAAAACAAAAGGGGGTTAGAGTCCCCCTAGTAGAACGGGGTTGGAGTCCCCTGTAGTAGAAGGGGGTTGGAGTCCTCCTAGTAGAACGGGGTTGGAGTCCCCTGTAGTAGAAGGGGGTTGGAGTCCTCCTAGTAGAACGGGGTTGGAGTCCCCTGTAGTAAAAAGGGGGTTGGAGTCCTCCTAGTAGAAAGGGGGTTGGAGTCCTCCTAGTAGAAAGGGGGTTAGAGTCCTCCTAGTAGAACGGGGTTGGAGTCCCCTCGTAGCGATCTCGAGAGATAGCTTTAGACACTTGGCCAATTAGAATAAGGTGTATGGTGATGGTTATTTGCTTCTATAGTGTGTAATAAGTATTTGATTAAGGATCGTGTACCATAGTAGTGTATAAGTATCTGTATAAGGTGCATTGTGATGGTTATTTGTTTTTATAGTGTGTAATAAGTATTTGATTAAGGATCGTATACCATAGTAGTGTATAATCAGTATCTGTATAAGGTGTATTGTTTTATAGTTATTTGCTTCTATAGTGGTTAAGTATCTGTTTAGGAATCGTCTAGTGTATCATAATATTTTATAATAAGTATTTGTTTAAGGATCGTGTGTAGTGTGCCGCTGGTGTTTATAATAACGTGGGAAGGGACGAAGTAGATTGCAGGGTGTCAAAATCCTACCGGGAAGAGACCCAGTGAAGTACGAAGTCTAAAGGGTTAAAGATCAGAACGGAGATGGAAGGAGTAAATAGGGATGTAGGGCAAGAGCTCGGGGGAGACAGAGGGGTTCCCCCATCTGTAAACCGACAGTGGGAAAAAACAAGGAATCAATTACTGGGAGGATTACCGAAGGGAGAGGAGGTACAGGCTATAGCACGGTATGAACAGATATGGAAAGAGCTGCAGAGTCAGGGGAAGGTACCGCTAGGGTTTGAAAAGATCCGGCTGGTACTGTACTTAGGAGAAGCAGAGAGGGAAGCAGCCAAGGAGGTACAGGAACATGAGGCAAAAGGACAAGGATCTATATGGAATAGAAGAAGGTTTAAACAACAGAGAGAAGTGAAGGAACAGAGAAGGGCAGATTTACACAATATGACATTGGCTTGCATGGCTGTGGAAGCGAACCTTCAACATGATATTAAACAGGGATCCCATAACACTAAGGAGAATACGGGGGAGGTGAAGCCGTCAGCCCCGTTATATCCAGAGTTACCGGAGACATTGCCACCACCTTATCCTATTCCCCAAATGCCAGCGATGCAGATAAGTGAGGGAATAGTGAATGTCACTGAGTTAACAGGTCCAGAACTACATGAGGCGAAGGAGAGACTGAAGAGAGTTGCACAGGAAAGAGTGGAGGAAACAAAAGAGTGGGTGCACGAAGTACAGAACGATAGATGTGCAGTAAGGAAAAATAGTAGGGGCTTGGGAAGTACAGATGAGAGAGAGCTGGGACAAGAGGAGAATAGGAAGGGAAATGACCCAGCGAGTGTCAGATGGGAACGGGAGAAAGAGCAGAACGAGGATACTGATCTAGCTAGTGTGAGTGTTGAGAATGAAGAGGAGGAACAGCCAGTCACGATCAGGGGAAGCATGATCACACATAGAAGACAGAGTCAGGATGACCCTCGTTCCCCTTTGGGATATGCGTTGCAGGACAGGGAGGAAGTATGGCTTCCAGAAAGGTATAGACAGATGCCGCTAATTTATAAGGGTCCGCAAATTGGGGAGTGGTATCAACCCTTCTCATTCACTGACATGAATTGTATTTTGGATAAAATGCCACCTCCGACTGAGGGAGGTGGAGCGTGGATGGGAAAGTTCTGCCAATATACGATGGGACATAAGATAGCCATAGGGGATTGGAGAGCATTATTGGGTAAACAGCTTGGGCTGTGGGAGATACAGCAGGTAGAAATGATCGCAGGAATCACTAGGTGCCTCAATGCCGAGCCATTTGCCAACAATGCTACGGCAATAGGAGGGGCAATGAGAGATAAGTTCCCCGTTCCCCCCGGTGTCATGCAGTCCCTGACCTTTTCCATAAAGGAGGATGAGGAGATCTCGACTTTTTTGAGTCAGTGTAGGGAGAGTTGGACTGATAAAGCAGGAGTACACCCAGCCACAGATCCCTTGCAGACTACACTCTTTAGGTCTGCAGTAACAAGTGGACTGCCAGCTGTAGTTAGGGAGGCATTAGAGAATAACCCTGATATTCCTGGCTGCTCGAGTGAGCAATGGGAAAAACATTTGACCCATCACATGAAACGTTACAGGGCTAAGCAAAAGGAGGACAAACATACTATGGAGTCGGCACAAGTGCAACTCCTTAAGCTTCAATTGGAAGAGGCTAGAAAAAAGGCAAACGAGGCAAAAAAGATTTCCTCAAAGGGTGCGAACCAGATGATTCAGCAGCCACCGCAGCCACCACAAGGGAATAATATGAGTTGGCACCCGGCCCCATATTGGGCACCGGGTCCCACCTATGTGGCCAGAATGGGAGGTCCAATGGGGGGATTCCGAGTAAGAGGGAGAGGTCGGGGTGCTCCACGAATGCAACCAGCCGTATGTTTTGTATGCGGTCAGCCAGGACACTGGAAGAGAGACTGCCCCCTGGCTTGGGATCCTCGGGACACTGGGGGAAGGGGATATGGACCACCACAAAATGAGCATTGGGTCCAGCCCCAGAGATCGTCAGTGCCACCCCCGGTACATCAGGCACCCCATGCGGCTTTAGCTCCAAAGAGACAATTCCCTTTGCTGACAGAGGAGGAGCAATATTGCCCACAGTGACGGAGCCCGAGCACCCACGAGCAGGCTAGGTTGGCAGACCCTTTCCTGCAGATTAAAGTTATGGACATGGAAGTATCCTTTTTAGTGGATACGGGAGCCAGATTTTCAACACTCACTGGCACTGAATTTCAAGATAAAACATCATCCTCTAGCGTCCAGCTGATAGGGTTCTCGGGTACACCAGAAAATCTGCCGTTTTCTACACCACTAGTCACTTCTGTGGCGGGACAGACTTTTACACATCAATACATTTTGTCAGCCAGGTGCCCTACAAATCTCTTGGGCAGAGACCTGTTGGTCAAGTGCGGAGCATCGATCCTTTGTGGACCCAGCGGAATAGAGGTCACCTTTCCAAATGGATATTCTATGAACTGTTCAGTAACTACACTGCATTCCAGTTCTCAGATGTTGTTGGCGGCAGCTGGAGGATCCGCGTCTGAGGGACAATGGGCTGACATTTACTGGGGGCTGCTGCAACCAGAGGACCCACAGAAGGGAGGGCTGCTAAAGCTTTATAATCAATGGAAGCCGTGGATCCAGACGTTACACCCGTATACCCCTCCCTCGGACCCTCCCCATATGACCCTCTTTTTCAATAGGGATGGGGATGAAATGTATCAGCATGCCTTTTATGAAGAGGTAGAGGGCAGGCAATGGGAAATTAATTCGGACTACATAGTGAAGGGAAAGGAGGGAGTGGCCGCTGCGGTGGCACTGACATCTGAACAGCTGGAATGGTATGAGATGGCAGGTGAGGCCATTCCTCATGTCACCCTTGCAATTGGCACTACTCACCAGGCAAAAGATTTGGGACCAATGTGTCGGAACTTGATGTCCCTTAGTGACTGGTCTAACACCCAAATACCGACAGTGCAGTTCTCCTCATCTGGTCAGGCATACAGAATTTTGTCTCCGACATATGATCAAGTCCTCCTTGAGCATAGACAGATTGAACGCTTTCATTGTAGAGAGAAGATGGATCACCCCGACTTGGCCCCTATGCTAGATTCTCTCCCTGAGAACCTGTGGTCAGTGGGATCAGCAGATGTGGGTTTTTGTCAGTAGGTTGATCCCATAACCTTCGAACTGTCAGAATACACCCCTATTTGGCAGATGCAGTATCCCCACAAACCTGATGCTGAGGAAGGTTTGGCAAAGACCATTGATGGCCTTATGTATTCAGGGGTGTTGGAACATTCGCGTTCTAGTTGGAATACACCCATTTTACCGGTTCCTAAACAAGACACGGGCAAATATCGGATGGCCCATGACTTAAGGCGCATCAATGGTATTGTGAGAACACCCACAGTTCCAGCACCAAACCCATATACTGCCATGACTGCTTTAACCCCCAACTACAAGTGGTTCTCTTGCATAGATTTAGCGGATGCTTTCTTTTGCTTGCCGCTGGCAGAACCATTAAGAGATGTGTTTTCGTTCACGTATAGAGGTAGAAAGTTGCGGTATACTAGGCTTCCGCAGGGCTTTATCTTATCTCCAGGGATTTTCAATCAGGTGTTGAAAGAACAGCTGGGGGGGCTAGCACTGCCAGGTGGGGTAGTTCTGATCCAGTATGTAGATGACATCCTATTAGCAGCACCTGATCATACTTCCTGTTTGGAGGCCACCTGTCTCCTGCTAGTGCAGCTGTTCAAGGCAGGCTTTAAAGTCTCTCGCTCAAAGCTGCAATGCTGCAGGCAGGTGGTCACCTTTTTAGGGAGAATGGTCTCAGCGAAAGGCACAGGGATTTCCCCTACACATCGAACAGCGATACTACATCATCCAAAACCAAAGACAGTAAAAGAGATGCTTTCGTTTTTGGGTTTGTCAGGTTATAGTAGGCAGTTTATCCCATCGTATGGTGAGTTGACACATCCACTGCGAACTTTGGTGAATGAGCAGGGGATGAGGAATCTGGGAGCTACACTTGATTGGACTGCACAGGCTGAGATGAGTTTTATTCTATTGAAGCAAGCTCTTACAACAGCTACAGATTTGGCGATTCCAAATTATAAACTACCTTTCTTTTTGGATGTTTCTGAAAAAGCACACACAATTGATGGTGTTCTTTTTCAGAAAAAAAGGGGGTGGAAGATGTGTGCTCATGTATGTGAGTATCACACTAGACCCAACGGAAGACAGACACCCACCATGTACGAGACATGAAGCGGGAGTAGCAAAGATTTTACAAAAGGTGGCACACATAGTAATGGGACATGGCCTGACGGTATTAACAACACATAGCATTGTAGCATTTGTGAGCTCGACAGCATTTACAATGACTTCACTAAGGCAGACGAGACTAGAAAAGATCCTGAATGCTCCAAATGTTACATTTACCCATGAAGGCATTAACATGGCAGACAATATGGGAGAGGGAGAACCACACTGTTGTGAGAAGAGGGTAGTGAAGGATATTAAAATAAGACCTGACTTACAGGCTACACCCTTAAGAGAACCAGATGAAACCCTGTTTACAGATGGGTGCTGTTACAGACACCCCACAGATGGATTGAAAGCTGCCTAAGCGGTGGTACGAAAAACTACAGGAGGATTTGAAGAAATCATTACAGGGACAGTGAGAGGAAAGGAGTCAGCACAACTCGCAGAACTACAGGGAATGATAGCAGCATTAGAATGGGCAGAAGGGAAGGAGGTCAATATATATACAGACTCGGCATATGTGGTAGGGACAATACAGGTTGAACTTAGTCAATAGATTAGAAGTGGGTTTTTAACAGCAGCAATGACCCCAATTAAACACGAGAAGGACGTTAGGAAACTGGTTGAGGCTCTCCTGAAACCAAGGGCATTAGCAGTTCTTAAATGTAAAGGACATGATAGAACAGATACGATGGTGGCTCGGGGAAATCAGGAAGCGGACATGGCCGCTAAAAGGGCAGCAGGATACGGCCCTCAGTTTATTATGATACAGGCAGACAGAACAGCACATGACTTATTACCACCGTGTAGGGTAGAAGTAATAGTACAGGAACAAGCAAAGGCATCACCTCAGGAAAGGATGGTATGGGAGGAAAGGGGGGCAACCAAGGATCAAGGACTATGGAGATCGATAGACGGGAGGCCAGTTTTACCATCTGGACTCATGAAACCCCTCCTCGAGGAGGCGCATGGGCTAACACACTGTGGAAAGAAGCAGATGATAAGGTACTTGATACATTGGTGGCACCCCTTCCTGCCGGCGATGGTGGAGAACCATATTAGAGAGTGTGATGTATGTATAGCTTTCAATGTAAAGGCGACTGTAAAGCCACATGAAGGTCAGTTCCCTCTACCTAAGTTACCAGGGCAGGAAATCGTACTGGATTATACGGACATGATTGAGAGGGTAAGTGGCTATCGATACCTCTTAGTAGCAGTAGATGTGTTCACAGGGTGGCCGGAGGCAATCCCTGCCAAAAGAGAAGATGCAAGGACGGTATGTAAATTCCTGATCAACCAGTATATTCCGAGACACGGATTCTCTAGAAAAATCAGGTCTGATAATGGAAGTCATTTTAAGAATAATAATCTACAGGAGGTAGAAGCAATGTTGGGATTGAAACATGCCTTTGGAACGGTGTACCATCCGCAATCCCAAGGGAAAGTGGAGAGGATGAACCAAACTAAATTGGGTGGATGCGTTGCCCCTGGCATTAATGTCAATAAGGAGTTCGGTAAGTTCTGTGACAGGATTTACTCCATATGAACTACAAACAGGGCACCAGTTTCCAGGACCAGGAGCCGGAATTCAGACTACGAAGAATGAGGTAAGTTCAATGGGATGCAAACTTTATTATGAAAAACTAACGGCTCTGGTGTCAGATTTTTCACAACAGGTCACAAGTCCCAACAGAGAAGGGGAAACACCGATACCTTCAGTCGCGGAGTGGGTTCTGCTAAAGGTCATCAAAAGAAAGTGGTCGGAGCCCAGGTGGACAGGACCCTACAGAGCGGTGGAGAGAACGTCCCACGCGGTTCGACTACAGGGAAAAAGCAAGACGTGGTATCATTGGAGTCTGAACAGCCACGGACCCACCGACATGGACACTGGAACAGATTCGAACGGAGATGACTGGGACTCTGTGAAGAAACCACAGACTAAGAACACTTAACATCCCTTTTTAAAGAGACTATTGGACTACAGTGACTGTGTATCAGTGGTTGACGGTATAATCCATTTATTGGCATCAAAACAATGAAGGGAGCTGGGATGAATACTATGTGGGGACTATGGGTGATGTTGTTCCTAGCCCTTGAAGCATCTGGAGAAGGAAACAACTGTACAAAGGGTTTGTGGTCAGCCTGGGAGGCCCATAACGAACTGAAACAGTACTTTGCGGATTGGACTGACGTTTCTGAACACTGTGTTGGGGGCCCCCACTGGACTGAAGTGTGTTCATAATGGCCAAGTTTGTGAGGTTAAGTTTAACAAGGGGTCGGAGATGCCGGTCCTTGCAAAAACTCATGAGGTCTTGGTCCCATAAGTTAACTGGTGGTTGGTCTCATTTTCATGAGACCAAAAGGGGGACTGTTGGAATCTAGGGGTTAAAACATTATGAAAGAAATGATTAATTAATAAGTGTATATTTACTGCATGGTTCAGGGAAAAAGGAATGTGATTAAGTGGCAATCACAGCAGGGAGCAAAGTTGGCTGAACAAAATTGTCTCTCCAAAATACAGGGAGAGGAAATGCATAAAACAATTTAGGAGGAATGCTCAAACTAAATGAGGTGGTGAGTAGCACAGGAGACACAGGCCAGATCAGAACAAAGAATGGCCTGTAAGAAACAAAGGGAATGGAAAACAAGTCTAGGAGGAAGATTAAGGCAGGAGGAGGTGTTAAAGAGAACAGCAGAAATTGGCAGGACAAGAACAGAATGGTGATTAGAGATATCTGGGGATGAATTAATTTCTGATCAACACAACGGGATAGTCTGGCCTGGAGGATTAAGATGGGAGTGCTACACCCCAGATATCTGCAAAACAGGAGATGACTTGTGATAACCCTTATGCAAAAAGATCTAGCAAAGGAAGACAACTTTTGTTCTGTATGATAATGAAATCTAGCAAAGGAAGCCAACTTTTGTTCTGTATGATAAGGTTGACCTATATAAACTGAACCAACTGGACAATAGGGGTCAGTCTTGGGGAGTAGCTCACTGTGCAGGTGACCTATGAACTAATGAGTGACCCAGAGCTCTGTTAAGTTTTATTCTTGTGCTGTGTAATAAATTGACTGTTGAACCGAATACCTTCTCCTATCACTTCATTCAAAGAACACGCTGGACTCAGACTACACATAGACTAAATTAAGAGTAAGGTAAAGCCAGAGTCCGACAACTGTTGGCTGTGCAGCAAGGCTAGCGCCATTTTGGGGTCACTGGCCTTTAAGCTGCCCTTACCGTCTGCCCGCCAGTTCGCTTCATGGGGCCAGTGCCACTGCGTGGGCTGCTGACCTTTAGTTGCGCTCACTGCCCAGAGCGCTGGCTTGATCACTGTGGCAGCGTGCCAACACATAGGCATGATTTCCAGTCTAGAATTGATTTATTTTTTTTAATTTCAGCACAATTACAAGGTAGGATATTAAAAATAGAATATTAAGGAAAATTCAGTCTGATCATACGTCTTTACTAATGATGATAAAGACAAATTAGTTTATAGCTAGAGATTGATTTCTCTATTTTGTGATATAAACTTGAATTCTGTGAATGATAAGTTTGTAATAAGGGATGTTTTGAAAGCATATTTGAAGGGCAGATTATGCTTTACTTCCAAAATTAAGGAGCATTTGAAAGAGGTAGATCAATTAGAAGAAAATAAATAATGGTTTTGGGAAAAGATCTTCAAAGGAGAAGTTCTGAAGAGAAACGTAGGCAACTAATCAATAAAAAGGCTTCAATATAATACATTGCAAACCTATAGAACACAAAAAGTGATCACAAGAACTAAACAGAGGTACCATGAGTTAGGTGAATAATCACATAAAGCAGAACAGGTCTCAAGAATTATTAATATAATTAAAAATGATTTGAATGTTGTTAGTTATAAACCTCAAGGAATAAATTAATCTTTTAAGAGTTTCTATTCTAAATTACATAAGTCAGAGTCTTTAAAATATGAAAATAAAAGATAAATATTTATCTCTGATAAATTTTGATAGATTGAGTATGAAACAGCAATCAGAATTACACAGCTAGATTTGAAGGAGGCAATGAGTTCATTACAAACTAATAAATCTCCAGGTGAGGATGGCTTTCCACCTGAATTTTATAAAGAATTGAAAGATTTATCAATCCCTATTTTTAGCAAGCATCAATAACTTAAACTCTCCCAGAATCATTTTCAACAGCAATAATTAACTGTGATACCAAAAAAAAATAGAGACTCTTTAAAACCTTCATCCTATAGACCTATTTCATTATTGAATGCAGATTATAACATTTTGGTTAAAATATTGGTAAACAGAGTCACTAAATTATTACCTAAGCTAATCAATATGGACCAGAGAGGCTTTTTAAAAAGAGACAATTGTGGACAATGTGGCTAGATTAATTAGCATTATACATTTACCACAAAAAAAATAAAAGATTTAAGTGTTGCTGTAGCTTTAGATGGAGAAAAAAGTGTTTGATAGATTGGAGTGGGACTTTTTATTTAAGGTCTTGGATAAATTTGGGTTTGGTCAAACTTTTATAAATTGGATTAAGGCATTATATAGTGACCCCCAAAGCTAAAGTAGTAACTAATGAACAAATATCCATTTAATTCCAACTGACAAGTAGCCAAGGATGTGCCTCATCTCCAATGTTATTTATACTAGCTATTGAACCACTAGAAGAGGCAATTAGGAGTGATTTTTAAAATTAAGGGATTTATGGTTGGTCAAGAAAAGCATAAAATTAGTTTATTTGCAAATGCTTTTAATATATTTGACAGAACCTGACACTTCCATGTGAAAATTACATTTTAATTTAGAAGAATATGGTAGGATTTCTGGTTATAAAATAAATTGGGATAAAAGTGAAATTATGTCCCTTACAGAAGGAGATTATAGTCATTGTCAAAGAAATATTCAAGTAGCCAAAAGGCGGGATTAAATATCTAGGGATTCGTGTAGATAACAGTCTTTAAAAATTTATATAATTTGAATTATTTGCCATTACTCAAAAAAGGTTGAAGAAGATTTTTTTTTAAATAGATGATTTTAGCTATAACATTAGTAGGATGAGTTAACTGTATTAAGATGAATATACTCCCAAGAATACAATATCTTCTCCAAATCTTACCTATATTATTATCACAGAACTTTTTTTAAGAATTAAATGTAAGGATATGTAAGGAAACATGTAAGGATATTTCTTTGGAAAGGAAAAAATGTCAAGAGTTCCTATAGAAAGTTTAACATGGAAAGATGAACTGAGGGGCTACAGCTTCCTAACTTTAAGAATTTCTACCAAGCAACTCAAATTAGATTTATTACTTTTTTTTGAAGCAGGAGAAAAACCAGCATGGGTTAAAATAAAATTAGATAAAATAGGAGAGAGATTAGCAGGAGAATTTATATATAAATGAGATTCAAAATCAATAACTGGTGTTAAAGAAACACCATTGTTAAAACATTTGATTACTATTTGGAACAAGATATATGAGTAAATTGGAACAAAAGGAAGTATATTACCTAAGATGCCTTTGAATCAAAACTATCTTGTACTTTTTTCAAAGGACAATCGATTTTTAAATATTTGGTTTAGTAAAGAAATTTAAAATATTGAAGATTGTTATGAACAAGGCCATTGATGTAATTTGAACAATTAAGGAATAAATACAAAATAACTAATAATACTCTTTTTTGCCATTTTAAATTGAGAGGATGTTTGAGGGAAAAGTTAGGTCCAACGATGCTGTAATCTACTTGTAGTGAGGTGGAAACTCATGTTAGAAGAGGAAATATTAAGAAGTTTACTTCTACAATGTATCTTTTATTACAAACAGGAACTACTAAACGGATTGCATAAATCTAGACAGAATGGGAATTGGATTTGAGTATTAAAATTGATGAGTAAAAAATCAGATCTCTGTCAAGATTGTATGACAAATACTATTAATGTAAGATGATGCCACAAAAATTGAATAAAACGAAATCAAATTTATCAGATCAATGTTTTAAGTGTGGTGAAGAGATAGGAACTTTCTTGCATTCAACTTGGTTATGCTCCAAGGTAATGTCTTTTTGGGTGGATTTAGGAAATTTCTTATAACAAGTCACGGGCAGTATATTTCCAGATTTCCAAAACCCAGATTTATTTCTTTTGAGAAATATAGAAGGAACAAGTCCCAAGTTTAAATTATCAAAATACCAAACAAAATTTATTAAAATAATATTAGCAGAGACAAGGAAGTGCATTGCAGTGACCTGGAAATCAGATTCACATTTGGGTATGGGAAGATGGAATTTGGAGAAAATTACATGCAATTTGAGAAATAAATATGTATTTCTGCAAGTTTGGAGCCTGTATATGCAAATTTTAAGTATAATTGTGTAGTGGTGTTCTTCCAGCCTCTGAAGACCTGTGTTAATCTTCTTCCCTAAACTGATCAGATAAATCCTGTTGGAGTCCTGTGCATTGGAAAGCGATCCTCCGAGCAATCCATGATGCTATCTTTCTTTTTCTTTACTTGTATTATTATATATCCTTTTTTACATATTTTTGGAGGCTGGGGGGTTTAGGGAGGGGAGGGTTTATAACCATTATGTAATGACTGAAATTTTCTTACATTTAAATATCTATTGTTTTGTATAATTGTTTATTAATTGTGTATGGAAATTTTATAAATAAAATGTTTTTAAAAATCATCATTACTGCCCAGCTATCTCTTCTCTCACTTCCCACAGCAACCTGGGGTATATCTGGCCCTGGGGACTTATCAATGTTGATGTCTCTAATAAGATCCAACACACTCATTTCCTCAATTTCCACCTTGTCCTGCATACAGTCCTGATCTACTCTGACCTCACCCCTGATCAAGGTCCTTTTCTTTTGTGAATACTCAAACAAAGAATTCATTTAGGATCTCCCCAATCCGCTCCGCCTCCAGGCACATTTCACCTCCTTTATCCTTTAGCAGCCCCACTCTCATTCTCATCATTCTTCTGTTCTCCACATACACATAGAAAACCTTGGAGTTCTCCTTAATCCTATATGGCAAAAACTTTTCAAGCCCCCTCTGAGCTCTCCTAAGTTCTTTCTTAAGTTCCTTCCTGGCAACCATCTATTTCTCATGAGCCCTTCCTGTTTCCTATATCTAACACATGCTTCTTTCTTCCTTTTGACTAACTGCCTCACCTGTTTTGTCAGCCACAATTCCCTTTTCCTGCCATCCTTTCCTTGTCCCAGTGGGACAAACACATGTTGATCCCAGGGCAAGTTGTTTCTAAACTTTCTCCACTTTACTTCTGTGCTTTCACCCTTGTTCCCAATTTACTCTTGCTAGTTCCTACCTCATCCTTTTAAAATTAGCCCTTTCCCAGTTAAGCACTTTCTATTTTGTCTGTTTTTATCCTTTTCCATAGCTATGCTGAAGCTAAGGGAGTTGTGGTCAGTCTCACCAAAATGCTCCCCCACTGAGAGGTCTGCCACCTGACCAGTTTCATTACCTAGAACTAGATCTAGTAAGGCCTCTCCTGTTGTTGGCCAGTCCACATACTGTGTCAAGAACCTTACTTGAATACATTTGACAAATTCATCCCCATCTATCCCTCTTGCAGTCAGGAGGTGCCAGTCAATATTTGGATTAACTACAACCGCGTATTTCCTGCACCATTCTAAAATCTGCCTGCTTATCTGCTCCTTGATATCCTGAGAGTTATTTGGGGGTCTATAGACTACATCATATATATAATGAGTTATTCAGAGTTTAGTGGCAGCTAATGTATAGATAATGACATAAGCTATTTCATATAAAGACCTTGCAAATTTCAATAAATGGAATAACTAAGCAGTTAGTATATGGTAATACAAAGAGAAAGGGTGTCTCAGACACAATGTCGTATCCCATGAACATTTTATGTGGCTGCAATGTATTCAATCCACCTGCATCAATGGAATAGACAAACACTAATTCTGTTCCAACCAAGGGGAAGCTCTCAGAATATGTTACATTCTAAACTCTTGCAATGAACTTTGGACATAACTGTAAAAACACAGAAATGCGCAAGGAACTCAGCCAGTCTCACAGCGTTCATGGGAGGTAATAATATATTACTAATGTTTTGAGCCTGAGTCCTTCCTCAAGGTATCAAGGAATCTCAAGGAAGGGCTCAAACCTGAAACGTTAATAATATATTTTTACTTCCTATGGACACTGCAAGAACTCGGCATTTTGGTGTTTTTACCTACAATCACAACCTCTGTAGACTTTTGTGATTCACTCCATTGGACCTAACAGTGAGGACTCAGCTGTCATTTTCTGTTCAATTTGAATTTAATTTAAATCAACTAACTGTACATATGAAGTTCACACATCATCATTATTCTTCCTCAGTTCATGGACGCCCTGTTGTCCAGTATTATGTGCTGTACTCCATGACTCCACATCACTATTCCAACTCAGAATGGGAAAATAACATGTCCTCACTGTGCTCAATTGTGTTAGTAGATGAACTGAATATATCAATTCTTTCAACATTGCAGGCACATAGTTTGATCAAGGTCAGTAACTTGAATATAATTATATCAGTACACTACAGGAGGTACTAAAGTACAGAGAGTTTAATCATTCCAAACAAGGAATGAGGAAATAAATATTCTCTTTTTCCACATTTAATCATTTGAGAAACTTCTATACCATTACAAAGATTTGAAAAATCACATTAAAAGATTTTAGTCCTTTAATAGTTTGTTCTTAATTCTGTAGCCATTGAAATCAAATATTCTGAGTTCATTAAATATTACATTTAGTTCTACTCATAGAATGAATTTCTAGGCATTGATGTCCTCCCTGGGGAACCAAACCGTTAACGGTGTAACACATCCATAGTTCAACATGAGATTGTGGTGGCCTAGACTGCAGTTGTGAATTCGAACGATTAGCTTTCAGAGTTCAGAAAGCAAGCATGCTAGCAACAGAGCCTTGGTTAATAGTGCAAAAGTATTAAAAGTCTAGAATGTATCTTAATATATTAAATATGAACATACAAATTAGAGTAAGTTATGGCTGATCTGATTGGAACCTCAACCATGCAATCATACCCCACTGACATTTCAGCCCCTGCTTTACAAAATTATATCCACATTTGCAGTAAAGATATTCATTATTTTGCTTCCATTACCATTCATGGAAGAGAATTCCAAAGACTATGACCTTTAGTTGAGGAATTTCACCTCATCACCATTTTTAATGGGTTACCCTTTATTTAAAAACAGTGATCCTGAGCATTAGATTCTTCACCAAAAGACACATTCTTTCCACATCCACTATGTCAAACTTTTCAGGATCTTATTTCAATCCTCATATTCCTCTGAACTCCAGTGGATGCAAGCTTAGCCATTTCAACCTTTCCTTGTAGTAAAATATCCTGATTCCAGAAGAGTCTCTGAATGACTTCTAATACATTAATGTCCTTCTTTCAATATGGAGACCCATATGGTACACAATCATCCAGATATGGTCTCATCAATGCCCTGTACTCAAAGGCACATCATAGTTTATTTTTAAGGAATGATGCTTCCACTCCTAAAGGAAGGAGAATAATACCAGCTATGAACAATCAAAAGAAAATTAAGGCTTTGACTGAGATGACTGTTGGAGGGCCAACAGTTAGAGGCTTGATAAGGGGGTGGGGATGATTTAAATGATTGGGTGGATGAGTGTTAATGTCTATCCAATAATTGGTGTCATAGAATGTGGGAGGTGGAGTTTCATTACTCAGAGATTGGTGGTCGAGACATTCAGATCAGGGTAGCAACGGCTGAGGGATTCAGAGAAACAGGGCCTTGATCAACTGAAATTTGAGACTGGCGGCTAAAGGGTCAGTACAAAGGTGAGGAGAGAATGGCACTGAAAGGTCTTAAGGTAAATAATAGGACTTATGTTAGTGGATTGCCATTCTGGAAGAGTGCTATGAAAGTCCAGTTCTTCTGGTACTATCCAGCATGACCATTCCTCACTGTGAGATCAAATTCTTTGTATCCTTGAAGTAACTCTTTTTATAGCCGTGTTTTTTTTTCTCTTCCCCATCAAGATGGAATGCAGAGTAACATCAGGCATGGTGAACTTGATTCCAGTACACCAAATCCCTTCCCCAGTAAGTGGAGAAACCAGTACACATTAGCCTCTCCTACCAAGATAAATACTTACCACCACCTAAACCCCACCCCACCCCCCTTTGCTAAATTGCCAATCCTATAGTTCTCTTCAGTGATCCATTCAGGTGAAGCTCAAGCCTCAGCAGGTGGAGAAACAAATTTATATTACTATATCAACAATTCCCATGTCATTTGTAAAAGTGTATGTGTGTATTCCCCTAAATGAGCAGTGAAAGAGGGGCTCTCCATCTGCAGAGTGAGCTCAATCTGCATCACTCCAGAGATAAACATTTATGACCCATTCAGAAGAGCAGTGAGCAGGCTGGAAAACATCTCTGCTAGAGCAGTGGATAGTGTGGGGGACATCACTGCAAGACCAGTGAACATCCTTACTAGAGTGGGAGATAGGGTGGGAAATATCTCCACTAGAGCAGTAGATAGGGTGGGGAACATCTCCGCTAGAGCGGGGGATAGGGTGGAGAACATCTCAACTAGAGCAGTGGATAGGGGGTAACATCACTAGAACAATGGATAGGATGGGAAGCATTTTTTTGCTAGAGTAGATAGGGGGGAAACATCTCCGCTAGAGTGGTGGATGGGGTGGGAAGCATCTCCACTGGAGTGATGGATACAATAGGGAACATCTCCACTAGAGTGATGGATATGGTGGGGAACATCTCCACCAGAATGATGGATCAGGTGGGGATCATCTCTGCTAGAGCGATGGATAGGGTGGATAACATTTTAAGTTGTTGATGTGCTGTGGGTGAGCATGGGTCAAAGTAAAGGGCAGCAGTCTTGTTTTCTTTGGCAGCAGACGACTGAAGCTTTAACTTAGCTGTTTCATTAAAATATTAGTTCCAGTGTTCCTGATCAATGGGGCAGAGAGGGTATGAAGGCCACATGAATACATCAATTTCAGCCTGAGTATTTAAAGGCACCATGCATGGATTATACTTGGTGGAATACGACTTCACCATTTCTACGTAGGAGAAGAGAAAGTTGCCAGTGGATATGCCAAATTAATTCCAGATACACTGCAAGGAAAGTTACATTGTAGAGTTAAGGTGGAGAGGTTCAGAATAACATGAGCTGCATGTTGTGGGGATATCTTGCTCATTTACCTGAACTGATAGGATTGTTATACTATGAGTGTCATTGAGCTGGTTTGGTGTTGATGTATTGAGCAGGTGCCACATTACTGTTGCTGACCCCAGTCATGTAATCTCAGTCCATCTTAACAACAGGAAGGGTGATTTATCTGAAGTTTTCACATCCCTCAACATGATGGTAATGGATCAGTGAATCTAGAATTAATTTGGCATGTGCACTGGCAACTTTCTCTTCTCCTATGTAGAACTGGTGAAGTCGTATTCCACCAAGTATAATCCACGCATGGTGCCTTTAAATGCTCAGGCTGAAATTGATGTATTCTTGTTACCATCATGCCCTCTCTGCCCCATTGATCAGTAACACTGGAACTAATATTTTAATGAAACAGTAAGTTAAAGCCTCAATTGTCTGCTGCCAAAGAAAACAAGACTGGTGCCCTTTACTTTGACCCATGCTCGCCCACAGCACATCAACAACTTAAAATGTTATCCACCCTATCCATCGCTGCCATCAGGAAAGAGGTCTAGGTGCCACAAGACTCACTCCACCAGGTTCAGGAACAGCTGCTATCCCTCCACCATTAGATTCCTCAACAACAAACTCAATCAGGGACTTATTTAAGGACTCTTACTTGTACACTTTATTGATTTTTTTAAATTCTCTTTGTATTGCAGTGTTTACATTTGTTAATTGTTTACAGTTCCTTGTTTGTTCACATGTATACACTGTGTACAGTTTTATTTTACACTACCAATAAGTGATAATGTTCCTTTGCCAACAGAAAAAAGAACCTCAGGGTTGTATATGACGTCATGTATGTGATGACAATAAATCTGAAATCTGAAGCTAAGACACTGGGCCCTGTTGACTCCACTCCCTACCACTTTGCTGACCAACATACAATCTTTAGAAAATAAAATGGATGAGCACAGAGCTAGACTACAGCAGGAGAGGGACATCAGGAATGTGCTTCACTGAAACATGGCAAAATGAGAGCATACCAGACAGTGTTGCAGCCCAAGGGCTTCAATACCTTCTCCTCATTGACAATGCCTAGCCCACTACTCTACCCTCTATACCCATGAATATGTGGGAAGGCACAATTCAAATGCCATCTATAAATATGCCAAATACAACACGGTCATTTAGCAGAACAGGCAGTAATGAGAAAGTGTACAGTGAAAACTTTGAGTCCCACTTCTGACACCCTGACTAATTTTAATCACTGTAAAATCAACTCAAAAGTTAAAACCTTCCTCCACCATTCATATACCATATACAACGCTAGCTATGTGTAATTAAATGAATGTCAGTCGCGTGTACATGACAGTAGGGTCGGGGGTATGGCATGGTTGCATGTGCCAATCACCATCTAACTCTTTTCAATTAGGATCTTTGTTATGTGAAAATGTTAAAGACACACACACGTACACACACAAACACACAGGCACACACACACGTACACACACAAACACACAGGCACACACACACTCACACATGCACATCTGCAGCCACCTCAGTAGCCCAGCTACAGTTTATAACTGTCACAATTATTTTATAAATATGTATATTTTTCCTATCAAAATTTATTTCAATTCAAAAATACATAAAAGACTGTGCGATTTACACTGAAATAAGTTTGCAAGTGTGACTGGCTTGTTTAATTCATTAACACTTCAGACCAGTGGGTATGCATCTTCATTCATTGAGTAAATTATTGTGTTATCTTACATAAATCTCAAATATGCTCAAGCTTGCAAGATATAAGTTCTAAAGTTACGTAATTCATTTATTTTGATATGTATCCAAATACATTTGATTGGGTCCCCATCCAATGCCAGTTTAAGCAAAATATAATTGAGGGAAAATGTAAATAAGCACCCAATGTAGTCTTTAACATTATCAGTTTTCTTAGGTCTCTTTTGCTACCATTTTATAAAAATGACAAATGTTGTCTTTCTAAATTGGATGGAAGAGTGAATCACTACATTGACAAAAGCTCATAAATCAAACAAAATCCTATTGATATGAAGTAAACACACGTTTGTCTGTTACTGTGAATAAAGAAAGCATCCTCACTCAAAGGCTGTTATCTCTTTAAACCAAACAATAAAGTGAATCACAAAGCCCATTCCATGTGATCACCTTAATTTAGTTCAATTGTTTGTTTATGCTGTAAGAGCATTCCATTGAAGTGATGGCCAGGAATCCTTGCCCGACAATCCTCGAGGTCTTACATTAATGAAGAAGTTCAACTTGTGCCCATACTATTACTGTGAAGCACGGTTGGCACAACGCTTTTACAATGCCAGCAATCAGGACTGGGATTCAAATCCCACGCTATCTGTAAGGAGTTTGTATGATCTTCCAATGTCTGCGTGGGTTTTCCCCGGGGGCTCTGATTTTCTCCCACTGTTTGAAATGTACCAGGGGTGTAGTTTAATTGGGTGTAAATTGGGTAGCAATTGTGGGCTGAAATGGCCTATTACCGTGCAGCTTGTCTAAATTTTTTTTTTAAGTGACCCGAAGTCCAAGCTAAACTTTTCTTCAGGCTTTAATTCGATTCATCAAGGAATCTGAGATGCCACCTGAATGAGCCTTCTGCTGTAGTTCCCTGGCCAGAAACACAAAAAAAAATGATAATCTGGCTTAATTTTGATCCTAGTCAGCAGATCATACATGATCAAAGGCAGAGAGGAAGCAAGCCTAAAGTGGATTTTGAGCACGTTGATGGGCAAAGGACCAGAAGGAGCACACCAGCTTTTTGTAGAATGAAAAATAGTCACTGAAAATAGTCATGGCACTTTTTGAGGCACTTTGAGGATATTTTAAGGGAACTCAAGGCCCAGTGTAGTTGGAAGACGTGTTCTCGAGCCTCCGTATGTTTAAATTAGAATTTCCATTGACTGTACAACAATAATTGCAACTGGCAGATTTAAGGAGACTAACAATCATTTCAAGCAAGCTCCTGAATAACTAAAAGTTCCTTGGAGCAACAGGAAAGGTTGGAGAAATCCACAACTCCAGTATTCAGGACTATCAATGGTGGATCAACTAGAGTTTTCAAACCAAAATCAAGTGTGAGCTCAAGAGAATGAAGATATGCAGAATAACAGGTATAAACAGAGTTGAGGGCTTCCAGTATGTAATTCAATATCCTAAGACAAACATTGAATTTATTCAATCCAACTTTTCAGTCATATTGTTAAATATCACTTCTATTATACAACATCACATCTTTATTAATATTTTTATTTCATTCAAGGCTTGTGGACTTCAAAGGCTGAGCCAGCATTTAATTGCCTATCCGAGTTCCCCTTGAGAATCTGGTGGTGAGCTGTCTTCTTGAACCACTGTAGTCTTTGGGGTGCAGCTATCCCCACAGCGCCATTAAAGAGTTCAGGGAATTTGATCCAGTGACAATGAAGGAATGATGATATATTTCCAGGATTTTGTGAAACTTGGTGCACAATTTCCAGATGGTGGTGTTTACATGCTTTAGCCTCACTTATGCTTGCAAGCTGGTGGAGGTTGTGGGTTTGAAAGGTGCCATCTAAAGATTCTAGTGTGTTGCTGCAATGCATCCTGTAAACAGTAAAAACTGCTGCTACAGTGTGCTTGGTGGTTGAATGGGTGAACAGTTGTGGGTCGGCTGCTAAATTAGTGGGCTGCTGTGTCCTATATTGTGTTTGGCCAAGGGTGCGACAAAAAAAATTAAAAACATAGAAGATAGGAGCAGGAGTAGGTCATTCGACCCTTCGAGCCTGCTCCGCCATTCAACGAGATCATGGCTGATCTTAAAGTTCAGTACCCTGTCCCCGCCTTCTCTCCGTAACCTTTAATACCCTTATACTGAAGAAATAGATCTAATTCCCTCTTAAATATATTTAATGAACCTGCCTCTACTGCCCTCTGTGGCAATGAATTCCACAGATTCACCACCCTCTGGGTAAAGAAATTCCTCCTCATCTCGGTCCTAAATGGTTTGCCTATTATCCTCAAACCATGGCCCCGGGTTCGGGATTTTCCCATCATTGGAAACATCCCATCTGCATCCATTCTGTCCAGTCCTGCCAGAATTTTATATGTCTCTATGAGATCCCCTCTCAATCTTCTAAACTCCAGCGAGTACAATCCCAATTTGCGCAATCTTTCCTCATAAGTCATTCCTACCATTCCAGGTATCAGCCTGGTGAATCGCCTCTGCACTCCCTCCATTGCAAGAACATCCTTCCTTAGATCAGGTGACCAAAACTGCACACAATACTCCAGGTGGGGTCACACCAAGGCCCTGTACAGCTGCAGTAAGGTATCCTTGTTCCTATACTCAAACCCTCTTGATATGAAGGCCAACATACCATTTGCCTTTTTAACCGCCTGCTGTACCTGCATGCTCGCCTTCAGAGACTGGTGTACAAGTACCCCTAGGTCTCTCTGCACTTCCCCATCTCTTAATCTATTGCCATTCAAATAGTAATCTGCCCTCCGGTTTGTATTACCAAAGTGGATAACAAGTTCTGGAGCACAAATTTTTAGTCCTCCTATTGTCAGAATGTTGTCAGCGCCCATAGCGATATCAGTAAAATAATGCTGTGTGAGCAATATCACAGGAACTTCACTAATATACATTGCGGCATGAAAAAGAACTACCAAGATATTCTGATGACACAATGTTAACCTATTTTAGATAATGCATAAGATTGCTATGTTTAAAGTCCAAGATTTAATTCACTTTAGTTTTTTTTAAACTCAATGGAAAAGTTAATGTATTTTTTTGACATATTACATTATTCTTCATCTGACATGAGCACCTCTGAGTCCACTGTGCTCAATTAAGCTGTGAACTAGGTTGCAATGCATATTTGAATCTTTCCTGTGGAGCAATATTATTTTGATGACAATGTTGCATTAGTATATTGACTTTTAAACTATCCTGTGCAAAAACAGAACTCCAGTTTTATCCTAACTTTGGAGTTCTACAGGTGACTTATCATTGGATGCACAACACATTGAAGGGCTGTATGGAGTAAGATAATTTAGTTTATGTTCAATGATCCTGTGATCCCTGATGCTTCAGACAAAGAATACCAGCCCCTTAGTGATAGTACGAGCAATAAAGTGATTAGCATTACAAGTTTAAGCTGCTTTCGTTCCACGTAGGAGGAGCAGGATTTAAGTTTCCCACAGTAATTAATGAAACCAAACAAATATCATGTCAGAAGCAAGCAATCTATGGCAAAGGGAAGGAAGGGTTTATGGCAGCATGTGCACGACAGGAAGAAGCCACAGACACCACTGCAGGCACCTCTGCTTCAGATTACAGCCACATAAATGAGATGAAATAAAACAAAGTAATGAGCATTTTCTTTGGAATTTGAGACTCAATTCCAAGTTCCTTCAGATCTTTTTGCTGAGCAGCTTGTTATAAAATACCATAATGGAAGTGGTTTGAAGCCATCAAAAAGGCTGATGTTTGGCATCAAATTTAATGGTCTGAACACCATCAAAATAATACAGGTTTCAAATAATAAATCAGGGGTTTTTTTGATGACTATGTTCCTATCATAATTCCAATATTCTACAGTAAAAGATCTTTATCTTTAAAAATGTTTTGGTTGATCTGTGCCTTGAATCTTTTGAAACTAACTAATCAGGCATTTGGGGGTGTCTAACATGGCAAAATGTTATGTGACACTGTTAACGTAGCGGTTATCACAATGCTGTTACAGCTCCAGCGATCGGGAGCAGGGTTTCAACCCGCTCTGTCTGTAAAGATGTTCTCCCCGTGTCTGCATGGGTTTTCCCCCCGAATGCTCTGATTTTCTTCCATCCTTCAACTCATATTGGGGGTGTGTTGAAGGGTGTAATTGGGTGGCATGGGCTCGTGGGCCAAAAGGTCCTGTTACCATACTGCATGTCTAAATTTTTAAAAAATGTAAAAGATGATGATACAGACCTCCTTCACAATTGCAAGTTTTGTCATACAAGATTGAGCAGAGAATCAAAATCTATCAGGATGATCATTACCTCCATACCCACATGGTGTATAGTGTGAATTTCATTCACTGACCTTCAGTACTGACATGCCTATATACAGAATCTGTTGGTTGAACATCAGTGATGCACATTTGAGGTTGCTGCAGCATCAGTGGAATTTAAATATTCACTGAAAAATCAGCTTGAGTTGAAGGGTCAGACTTTCAATAAACCACTATTCAGCAGTCAACTGCCCAAGGGAGACTTAAAATCTCCAGATAATGTGGAAAAATAGTCATTCCACAGGAAACCAGGTGGCCCTTGAGGCACACAATGCCAAAGCAGAATGGAGAAATAGCTGTAATCCTGAGAAGGGATCAGGTTTTTGAATCTGGGATACATGTCACTCTTTGGAACAATAATTCAAAACACAAGTGACCTGTTGAATGATAGATTGCATGACAGCTACAACATCCTGCAATTTTCTTTTTAAACTATGTCATCAAGAACCATGAAGCCAATAATCCAAGTTAACATGAGAGCAGCCTGGCAGTGCTAAAACACTGGGTGGCAGTAATGGAGCCTAGTGTTCAATTTGACCATGGCCATCACCCAACCAGATACTGACAATTTAGCATTATTTAGCTTAAAGGCCAGATCTACATTTGGTCAGGAACCAGCCAAGGGTGGCCTTAACCTTGTGTTGGTAGAAATTCTGGAGCTCACTGCAGAATAATCAGATGACAACTTCACTGGTGCAGCCTATAGAAGACATAAAACAGACAATGCTGAGAAGAAATAAAGGGGTCAGGCAACATCTGTGGAAAGGAATTAGAGTTAATATTTCTGGTCATCAAGATAAAAATCTTTGACTTGAAAACACTGTTTCTTTTTTTTCTCCTACAGATGTTACTGAAATGTTGAGTGTTTCCAGCTTTTTCTAGTTTTTGCTTCAAATTTCCATGCCTTTGTTTTTGCCTTTTACAGAAGAATATAGACATGAATGCACAGTGAAATTCTTGATGCACTGTTAAACCTGCCACAAAGCTCAGCACCAAACTTACAATGGGTTTTGTGCAGAATTTGCAGTTCATCCTTTCCAGTACAGAAATTGTAACCCAATTAGAGTGCAACTTCTGACAAATGATGTCTCAGCTTCCATTAAACCACAACCAGCAGGCTCCAATGTCTGAGAACTGCAGCACAAGCCTTTGGATGAAGTAAAACTACCAAACCATTATCTAGAGACTCTTGAAGCTCTTGACAAATATACTATTGCTAACAATGAAGTAATTATCTGCTAACCAAACTGTAAATGGTTAATAAATCCTTTAAATAATAACTTAGAAATGCATTCCTGTTTAATCTTTGGCCCAACTATGAAAGCTAAAGTTATCTGGCATGTGGTATCAAGAAAGAGGAAGGCCTGGTGTCTAATTTCCATTGTACACAGGTGACAGTGATCATTTGCCAGATCAGAATGCAAGCAGCAGTTGCTGTGGTAAGGTAATGGAACGTGATGGGCAGTGGATGAAAAGTGCAAATTCCTTTACCAAGATGGCATATAGTAGACTTCCAGTTGGAAGTCTTGGTAGTCATTTTCAAGTGTTAGATTGCCACATAGTGGCTAAAAAACAACCACTACAGATTTTCAGTCAGCTTTCTATGTAATTTACACAAAACTGGGCTGTGTTATAGCCCAAATTGCTGAGGGCACAAATCTGCTTTCATTTCAATTTTCTGAATCCCAGGGCACACACTGGCAGCAAGGACTGTTGAACACTTGGCATTAGCAACTTCCTCTCTCTGTTTTTGTGCAACTAATATTAGAACTGATGTTCCACAATTTGCTGATTCTAAGAACAATCTCTCATGGAGAAGAGATCAGCAATCTTACAACTAAAAGAAATAGCTTTTAGTGACCCATCAATGCAAAATAACAAGATGCCCAAGCCACTAAGTAAAATCAAATATATTTAATGTATGTTTGAAGTAACATTGACTGTCAGTTACAACATCTTGAGTTGTTAATTTGGTTGAGTTGTTAATTTGGTCACCCCAACCTTAATTCTTAATGATTTAAATGTTAATTCATCATTTCTGTGAGATTAAAATTGCATACAATGAGTTCCAGAATAACTTTTTTTATATATAAACGTCCTGTTGTTGGTTTTAAATATTTCTGTGTAGCATTCTCTCTACTCAGACTTAAACCGGTCACAGTGTGAAGGTAGTCCATAAGCAATGGAAACTTGTTAGCTGAGGTGGCAGAAATTGATCACATTGGAAGTTTTACCGGACTAGTAGTTAATTGGTTGAGCTTTGCTTAGTGATGGAGAAGGCAGTAAGTGGGAACTATAAAGCTGGCTGAGTATTAAATCTGAATCATCTAGAAATAAATTTAAAGAGGTACAATCTGTTTGGCACAGGTTGCAAGCTTGACCTGAATCTGACCTTGAATGAGAAACATTATGAACCTGAATCTGTCTTTTAGTGGGAGTTAAAAATCAGTGTAAATCCATTTTCCTTCTTCGCTAGTTAATAAAGCATAGATGGTTGGATTTTTACAAGTTGATACAAAATTTTCATAGTGAATAAATGATAATTTAGTCAGGGGATGGGACTATTGCATGTTAAGTGATTGAGTTCAAGTTCCATTTGTGAGATTGTGTTAATGATGTATCTTAACAAGAAACATTAAAAATTAAATACAACCATTCATCTGTGCAAAATGAATTTTCTGTGAAACACAAAAAGTCTGTAGACACTGTGACTGTAGTAAAAACACACAAAAATGCTGGAGAAACTCAGCGGTCTTGCAGCATCCATAAGAGGTAAAGATATATTACAAAAATTCAGGCCTGAGCCCTTCTTCAAGGTATTAAGCAAAAAGCAGGCAGTCATCTGAATTAACAACAGGGAGAGGCAGGGGGAAAACAAACAGCAGGGGAGGAGTCCAGACCAACAAACAGAAGGTGTTAATTGGACATGATAAAAGGGTGAGAACTGATTTTGGCTCTGTGAAAGAAGATGTGGGCTGGGGGTTTTTAATGGAAACCAGAGAAGTTAATATTAATGCCATCTGGTTGGAGGGTTCTCAGACAAAAGATGAGGTGTTTCTGTTTTAATTTTGTCGGTCAAGAGTTTTTCTTCCATGATGGAGACAGAGAGGTCCAGAAAAGGGAGGGCATAGGCCCATCTGCTCACCAACCTCATCATGAACTGATCCATCCTCCCACTCAGCCTCACTCTCTGGCTTTCTCCCCGGAACCCTTGATGCCCTGACTTATCAAATACTTGTCAATCACTGCCTTAAATGCACACAATGACCTCCCTTCAATGGCCACCTGACACAACAAGTTATATAGACTCACGACCCTCTAACAAGGACATCATTGTGTCTCTGTTTTAAATTGATGCCCTTTTATCCTGAAGTTGTTCCCTCTTGTCTTAGAATCCCCTACTATGGCAAACATCCTTGCTACATTTACTCTGCCCTGGCTTTCCAGTATTCAAAATCCCTCTATGAGATCCTCCCCACACTATCCCCACAATCTTTCTGGCATATGCTATCCTCATATATTAACCCTCTCATTTCTGGTGTCATTCTAATAAATCTTCTCTATACCCTCTCCAACGCTATTAAGTCTTTTCTCAAATAAGGCATCCAAAACTGTACACAGTATTCCAAATGAACTCACCAGTGGCTTATAGATTCTCAACATTAATCTTTGTTCCTGTATGCAATTCCTGTAGAAATTAATGCAAATTTTGCATTTTCCTTTTTCACCAGTGACTCAACCTGGAGGTTAACCTTTAGGGTATCCTGCACAAGGTCTCCCAACTTCCTTTGCATCACAACATTTTGAATTTTCTCCCCATCTAAATAATAGTCAGCCCATCTATTTCTTCTACTAAAGTGCATGACTGTACACTTTCCAACATTGTATTTCATCTGCCACCCCTTTGCCCATTCTCCTAATCTATCCAAGTTTCTTGATAGCATTTTGGTGCCCTCAGCACCACCCACCTTACCAACTATTTTGGTACCATCTGCAGATTTAGCCAGAAAGTCATCTTTCCAAATAATTTATTTACAACAAAAAGAGAAAGGGGCCCAACACCGATCCCTGTGGATCACGACTGGTAACCAGTAGCCAACCAGAATAGAATCCCTTTATTCCTGATGATTAGCCAATGCAAGTATCCTTCCTGTAATTCCATAGGCTCTCATCTGGTTAACATTCCCATGTGCCCCTGTGCTGCAAGGGTTGATACTGGGCTCTCAACTGTTCACGATATACATAAATGATCTGGACCAAATGTAGTGTATCTAGTTTGCTGATGACACCAAAGTGAGTGAAAAAGAATATTGTGCAGAGGAGAGTGTGCAGAGAGGTATAGATAGGTTAAGTGAGTAGGCAAGGCTTTGGCAGATAGAGTAAAATGTTGGGATCAGAGTATTATTTAAATGGAAAGTGATTGCAGCATGCTGTCATCTAGAAGGACTTGGGAGACCTTGTGCATGAATTGCAAAAGGTTTGTTTGCAAGTGCAACAGGCTATAAAGAAGGCAAATGGAATGTTGGCCTTCATTGCTAGAGGGACTGAATTTAGGAGCAGGGAGGTTATGCTGCAATTGTGCAAAGTACTGGTGAGGCTGCACCTGGAATGCTGCATGCAGTTCTGTTTACTTGAGGAAGGATGTTGTGCCACTATCTACCATTATAGTCGCCTGTAAATTCTGGAATTCATTTATTTATGATTTGCTCTTCTTAAATGATCCATGACAAAATTGAATAGAGTATTTTCAAGGTTTATTATACCTTATGTGGGTTATTACTTTTCAACTTTGATACACGATTAACATGATGCTTAATACATTGCTTAAAACACGTGATTGATGTGGTCAATAGAGTTTTCAGGTCTAATTCTAGATGCTACATCTTCTCAGAACAAAGAACAATTCAAAATTGACTTTCTTATCTTGAAACCACAGAAAAAAAAACCATGGTTTCACAGATTTTATTCAAAGGAATGAAAAACAAACTGTGAACTGCTCCATTACTAGCAACCCTAGCTATACAAGTGATTTAACTCCTACAATACCAGCCCCTAATTTTTATATCTACCAATAATAATTACAATTACCAAACAATCAAATATAATAATACATTGGGTAAACATTCAAAAGAAAGTGAAAGTCAATCATCAAAGCATTCTGCTTCTTGAAAAAGTTAGATTTTAGCAATTGTTCTGTATTGAAAGTCAATTTTAATTTCTAAGATATTCACTTTCTTGAAGTCACAAGATGAGCCTTTCCCTTTTTTTTCTGCGGTCAATTATAGAAAGGAGGACTCAAGCAACATTGATTCATCAAGCCTATCGATAGTACCTGCGGCCCCTCCCTCGTTTGACCTTGTATAAAGCCTCCACCACCCTGACCATTCCCATCCTTGGCCCTAACTTGTACAGGTATTATAGAGAGTTTGCAATTATCTGCACTGCATTTGTCAACACTGAAGCTTTAGCACTGTTTTCATCGGTTTCTTTTATCGATGTTTGTTTCTGTTCTGTATCCTTTTCCTTTGATTACATATATCACAGCTGAGTTGCTTCTTGCAGTCTGATGTGTCCTTTACACAGATAGCCAAAACACACTCCATTTTCCTCTAGGAAAGTGATTCTCTCACTCTGCATCTTTTGCATCTGTGCACATTTTTCCATCTTGTTTATCATTACTTAACAAACATTTTTTTCTCAACAGGCAAACTTACAATTTCCTTATCCACCACTGTCAGAGAGGTGGGAATTTCCCTTTTCTTCAATTTTGTTGAGGAAACTATTTGGACTGTTCAACCTCTTTACCCATTGTTTGAGTACTCTTAATTTCATACACTGGATCCGTAACAACATCCACTCGTCATTCAATGAAATTCACCAAATCCTTAAAGTAGCTGGCATCTTATGTTTTCTTGTCTTTTCCATAATTCTCTCATCCAGTTGGGAAATTTATCTACAGTGTTTACCACATTCTGAGGTATATTAAGCTCTCCAAGATGCCAATCTCTCATGATGTTGCAACATCCTCTTACAGAGAGCATAAATTTGTAAACCATTCATGTCCTCTGGTCTTATTGAGGACCATGAAGGAGCCTTATCTATATAAGCTCTATGTCTCCAAAATGTTTCTCTAATAACCATTGTGAATCCTTGATCTGGAGCCACATGTTGGCAACTCTACAAATTCTCATGGTTGTCTACATGAGAACTGAAGCAAATACCCTTTAAAAAAAAATCCTCTAAGCTGTGACTTTTAATTTCAATGCCATGTTCAAAACGTTTCATAACCCTTGAAATTGCAGTGGGTCACCATCAAAAGTTGGAATTTTTATCTTGGGTAGAGAAGAGAGTGTCTGTAACTGAATTAACAATACAGCTATTTCATCCCATCTTGTCATGCCTTGGTTTACAATACTTTGTCCACTTGAATTTCTGCTTGACAGGAGCACCTGGTATGACCCTATAAGAGATGGCATTTGGCTCCCATCTCTATCCAATGGGGACATCATTGGAGTTTGATTTCTGTCTCCTTGGATCCACCTCATTAATTTGGGATCTGATTCATCTCGCACCCACGGCAAATAGTTCAGCCCCTCCTCTATCGGGTGCAAGATTAAGCCCTAATTGTGTCTGTAGCACTGGCTCTGCATCGTCTTAATCTGCTTAGACTTGACTAAGTGCTTCATGCGGTTCTATCTCTGGCTCAGCTCTGTTTCATTTTGTATTAATATGAGCGAGTTCTTAGACAACACATGGATAAAGGAAAAGGTTGTTGTAAACAGCCCATGAGGCTTGCCTTGAGGTTTTCAAGCCTCCATTACAGATCTATCATACAGCAGTCTCTCTGTCTGTGTCAGCTCCCTGCTGGCAGCCAATTCTAATAAAACAGGAACTATGATCCTTAAGGCATTGCTGGTAGCAATGTAAACATAATCATCTCCCTTTCTTAAAACAAAATTAGCTTACTTTTAACTAACATGTTTTCTTTGTATAACTCTGCAATTTTAACTTTAACACCAGGAACTTGCATTTTCATTATTATCCACATTTAAAACTTGTTTTATGTGTTCACATTTATATACACTAAAACTTGAAGAGCGTATAAGATAGCACTACTTCATTCTATAACAGGAGTTTTTAAATTTGTTCAATGAGTCTCTTAGGAAGATTCACATGTCTTGATGATCTCCTAATTGATTGTTCTTGAATCTGATTCATTGCCTTAGACGATGTCTTCTCAGATGTATATTCAGGTTGTTCAACAGTATCCGTCTTTCCATCTACTGTGGCTGGTCCCATTTGAAGATCTCGACGATTCCTTCGTAGAACAGCCCCTTCATCTGTCTGAATGGTGTATGATCTTGGTTGGACTTCACTAAGGACAGTTCCCTTCTGAGTCCATAAGTTAATTTTGTCTTTTATCCTTACTTGGTCAACAGTGTAGAGTTCTGATAAGTTTATTTGTTCCTCTGTCAAAGTAATACTTTTGCTTTTCTTTCTGTTGTTCTTTGAACTTCCTCACTTTCTCCCCCTCTTTTGTTTCTACGAGATTCTCCTGAATGGGTAGGTTTGATCTTGGCCTACGTCCCATAAGGAGTTACGCTGGTGATATGCCACACTCAAGTGGCGTCGTGCAGTATACTAGCATGCCCTAGTAGAAATCCATTCCACTGCCTTTTGCCTTGTCCATCAGTTTGTATTGATTTTTCCTCTAGACCATTGGACTGTGGAAAATGAAAACTTGATGTGGTGTGTACAAAATCCCACTCTTTGGCAAAATGGCAGAACTTTAAATTGCAAAACTTGGGTCCTTTGTCTTGAAGATTTTGCTTGCCACGCCATGTCTTGAGAAAATGGCTTTCATACCTGTTATTACAGCATCTGCAATGGTGGTGCTCAATTTACACACTTCTGGATACAGGGAGTAATAGTCTGTGGCTACAAGATAGTCCTTCCCTTGACATATGAATAGGTCAGCACCTACCTTCTGGTAAGGCCTGTGTGGTGTTGGATGTAACTTTAGTGTTTCTGCAGGATTGTTTGCTTGATATTTCCAGCATATTCTACAGTTTCACACTTCATTTGTTATATCATTGTTGATTCTTGGCCAGTACATCATCTCACATGCTCTTTTCTTACACTTTTAGATTCCGAGATGTCCTCCACGGATCCTTTTTAGCATCCCTTTTCTCAGACTCTTTTGGATAAGGATTTTACTTCCTTTGTAGATGATGTCTTCAACCACTGATAGTTCCGCCCTGCAGTTCCAGTATGCTGAAATATCAGATGAGCAGTCCTGCTTCATGTTGGGCAATCCAGCCAAGATGTTTTTTCTCAGTTGTCTCAGTGTTTCATCTTTGTTTGTCTCTGACTTTATGAGCTCCATTTTTGCATCTGATATGAGCAGTGCACTTGTGATCATGTCCACAAAGTTGTTCACGTCTTCATCCATTTTGGTGTTTGATGTCTCTCTTGTGTCAACAGCTCTAGACATCATGTCTGCTGTATACATTAACTTACTCGGAATGTACGCCATATTCAGTGTTTAGCATTGCAGCCTTATCATCATTCTTTGATTTCTAAATGGACATTCATTTAAGGGCTTATGGAACATTGCAATTAAGGGCTTATGGTCAGTCTCTACACTGATTGCTTGTGACGAATGTGACGGAATCTTTCACCGGTGTATGTGATGCTGAGCAGCTCCTTTTCAATTTGAGCGTATCGTATCTCTGCATCTGTCATTGAGCGTGACAGTCATCATATTTTTGCAGGAGAAGTGCACCGAGCCCACTATGTGATGTATCTGATGATATCTTGATGGGACTCGCTGGGTCGTAAAACCTCAGAACTGGTTCCCCTGGGAGCAGTTTCTTTCATTCACTCCATGACTTTTCATGCTCACGATTCCACTCCCATTCAATGTTCTTTTCTGTTAGTCTTCTCAATGGAGCTAACTTCCATTAAACCTCTGTACGTGCTTTTTACATTGTGGCCTTGGCGTTTTCCCAATAGCAGATGCCTTTTTGGGATCTGATCTGATGCCCTCACTGCCAATAATATCTCCTACATATGTTAGTTCTGTCACCCTGAGCTGACATTTCTCTCTATTCAGCTTCAGGTTTGCTTTCCTTGGTGCTTCCAGCTCTTTCCTTAGTCTCTCATCATGCCCCATGCTCGTGGTTCCCCATACTATGATGTCATCCATTGAGGTATCAACTCCGACTAGGTGCTCATAGACCATATGGATAGTTTTGTGATACACTTCAAGAGCTGAGGAAATTCCAAATGGTGACCTTAGGAATCTGTATCTGCCAAATGGACCATTGAATGTGCACAGTCTTGAAATTGCTTCATCCAATTTTAACTGCCAAAATCCTGATGATGCATCTAACTTGCTGAAAATCTTCACATTTGCCAATGGTAACATGATTTCTTCATGTGTCGGAAGCTTAAATTGTTCTCTCTTTATTGCTGTTTAGATCTCTTGGATCCAGGCAAATTCTAAGCTTTCCATTCTTTTTGTGTACAACGACGAGTGAATTCACCCACTCCATTGGCTCATCTATTTTCTGAATCACATTCAGGCTTTCCATCCTGTCCAACTCTGCCTTTAGTTGAAGTGCACATGGAACTTTTCTGAATGGATGTATTGTTGGTAGCACATGTTTTTCCATTCTGATCATGTGTTCTCCTGGAAGGCAGCCTAGACCCTGAAATAGGTCATTGTACTCTTTCATGAGTTTATCATATACTATCTCTCCTTCGCTTTCCATCACGAGGACTCTTTTCACCAGGTTCATTTTCTCACAGGCTGTTAAACCTAGTATGGCCTGTATATCCTTTAGTACCATGATGAATGCTAGTATATGCTCTTTGATCTTGTGTATCACTTTGACCATGTATTCTCCTTGCACTTGTAATATCGGTACCTGAATATCCTGTCACCTTCACTTTTGTTCCAAACATATTTTAAATGGGTCTAATCTTCTTAAAATCAGTCTCTGATATTAAATTAATTTGTGCTCCAGTATCCAATTTAACTGAAATGAATGTCATTCACTTTTAATCTCAACATTCATCTGTATTCTTTCTTGTTTTCAGTCACAAAGTCTACATACAATTCTTCTATCTCCCTTTCATCTACTGCATGAACCTTGCTTTGTAGCACTTGGTTCCTGCAGCAGTGGGCATAATGATGGCTTTTGTTGCACATATAGCATGTTTTACCATATTCTGGACATTTCTTTGGTAGGTGTTGAGTACCTCATTGACGACATGACTTTCGATTGTCGCTTTCATTTTTGTTCACTGGCAGTGCCTCTCTTTCCACTTTGGTGCACTTGTTGTTAAATGATTTATATCTGTTCTTGTTCACTGCATCCATATTGTAGCTAGTTTCACTGAACAGCTCTTTTGCCTGTGCTTTTACAGTTTCTGTAGCACTACAGAGTGCTATGGCTTTTTCCAGGTCTAGAATTTGCTCTCTTAGCAATCTTTTCTTTAGACTTTCATCTGGAATATCACACACATCCATCTTCCATCAGCGAGTCTGTCATTCCACCAAATTCACACATTTTGCTTGTTTCTCAATTCATTCGCACACTGATCAATACTTTTTTTCTGTTTTCTATACACATATGAAAAATCTGTGCCTCTCAAATGTCACATTACGTTTAGATATGCCGTATGTCTCAAACGGTTCCATTATTTTTTCCAATTTCATTTTGTCTCCTTCAGCAGCAAATGTGAAGTTATTATACACCTCCAGGTCTGCTTCATCACCCACAACATGCAAGAAAACTGATGCTTTCACTTTATCACTTTTCTCGCTAACCCCGACTGCTGTTAAATGCAATCCAACACATTGTTTGAATCTGTTCCAATTTTCAACCACATTACCTGTCAACTAATCCTTGCATTTTTAACTGTTAGCTTCTCTTCACTGATCATTTGCTAACTTTAGATTTTTCCTTTTAAATTGTTTCCTTTTAATTTCCTTCATCCCACTTCAGACACCATGTTTCATCAAATGTGAGAGTTCTTAGACAACGCATGGATGAGGAAAAAGTTTTTTTTTTAAACTTTAAAGCAGCACCATGAGGCATGTCATGAGGTTTTCAAGCCTCCATTGCAGACCTCTCATACAGCAGTCTCGGTCTGTGTCAGCCCCCTTCAGACAGCCAAATATAATCAAACAGGAACTATGATCCTTAAGTCAATGCTAGTAGCAATGCAAATATGATCACCATCATTACAAACCCCATGCCTAGACATATCTGTTTCAAGACCATGCCCTGGCTGAGGTTCTAATGCGGTGGCTTTGGCATTTAATAGATTCCTTTCTTAGAGTTCTTCATCAAACTTGATGTTTTTGATCATTTACTCTGTGCACCAGATAACATTGAACTTTGCAGTACTCATGACCTGGCCTTATTAGTAGCAATTTATTTGTCCAGTTCCAGTGGCTTATTTGCTTTTTAGCTCCATTTCCTCCATTTTTAGCTGCTCCTCTTGCAGCATCTCCTCTTGTTATCACCACTCCTATATCCATCTTATCTGCTCCTCTTGCAGCATTTCCTCTTGATGTCTCCTCTCCCATGTCTGTCTTATCTGCTCCTCCTTATCTTCTAAATTCAATCAAGCTGAAGTATTTTCCTTTACATTTTAAGAGCTGCTGCTTGTTTGAATCTTTAAAAGCATAGATTCAACACTTGAAACTCTGGAGCTTGCTCTAGATTTCCTCATACTGGAAACATTTGACGCACTATCACAAGATTTTATTAAGTCCTGTATGTCTGATGCTACTTCAATCTCTGACAATGTCTCCATCTTGGAATTTTAATCTTTCCCACCATCATCTTGTGGCACGGCTGCAGCCACTCTGAGAATTCAATATCCAATTCTATGAATAGTTTTTGCAGTAATTTTGGGAGTGGTGTATCCCACACAACTGTTTTCTTTTCCTTATCTATATCCTCCATCAATCTTGCTTGAAGAGCCATTTTTATTTCCCTTGGTATCTAATTCCTGCTTTTGCAATTCTATTATGCGCTCTGTTACTTTCATTTTTGCAACACAATTTCTCAGCAGCTGCAGCTGCTATTTTTTTTCCATTGTGTCGTTCGTCGCACTCAAATATGAACATGCACAATTTTTCCGAAACGAGAACAGTCCATCGGACAAGCAGCTCCAATGCCCAAACCACGTTCTAATCTGTAATAAACACAGAATGCTTACTGCTTCATACAATGGTCTTGATTGTTGTGTTTCTTTTTCCGAGTTGCTCTAAACAGATCACTCCAATTTGGTTCCAAATTCAACTTCCACTTTCTGTTATCTTCCAATTCATCCTTCTATTGACTGATGAGTCAACAGTCCAGATTTTCTTTGACTTACAATTCTTGCTTGGAGATCCATCTTCCATTGACAATCACTCTATTGACTAAGTTGTAATGATTATCTTCCAATATAGTTGCCTGTAGAATGTGGAATTTATGACTCACTTCTTAAATGATCCATGACAAATTTGAATAGAGTATTTTCAAGGTTTATTATACCTTATTGGGTTATTACTTTTCAACTTTGATACACAATTATCACGATGCTTAATATACTTAAAACATGTGATTGATGTGGTCAATAGAGTTTTCACTTCTAACTCTAGACTTTACATCTCAGAACAAAGAACAAGTGAAAACTGACTTTCTTGAAAAAGACCTTGGTTTCACAGACAACATTCAAAGGAATGCAAAACAAAACTGTGGACTTTCCATTATTGGCAGCTCTGGCTATACAAATGATTTTAATCCCTTCAGATGTACTGGGTTTGGAGGCTAACTAGGTTGATTCCGGAGATGAGAGAATTAGCCTACGAGGAGAAATTGTGTTGTTTGGGACTGTACTTGCTGGAATTTAGAAGAATGAGAGGGGACCTTAGAAACATAAAATTCTGAAAGGCATAGATAGGTTAGTCAGTAAGCTGTTTCCTTGGTGGGGGAGACCAAAACTAAAGGACATGGCTTTAAGATTCAGGGTAGTAGATTTAAGGCAGAGGTGAGGAGGAACTGCTTTTCCCAAAGGAGGTAAATCTGTGGAAATTGCTGCCCACTGAAGCAGTGGAGGCTACCTCAGTAAATATATTGAAGATAAGGTTGGATAGAATTTTACATACTAGGGGAATTAAGGGATATGGGGAAAGGCAGGGAGGTGGAGATGAGCTTATCATCAGAACAGCCATGATCTCATTCAATGGCAGCCCAGGATTGACGGCGTACTACTGCTTCTGTTTCTTGTGTTCTCACGTGTGGAATCTTGTTGAAGGCCTTTGGAAAGTCCAAATACACAGCATCTACTCTATCCTACTTGTGATTGCTTCATAAAATTGCAATAGGTTTGACAGACCTATTTTTTCATCCTATTTGAGTCAATTGTCATTTCTTGACAATTGGCTCCAGCAGTTTCTCAACCACTGACGTCAGGCTCATAGGTCTATAATTACCTTTCTACTGCCTCGCTCCCTTCTTAAATAGTGGAGTGACATTTGTCATCTTCCACTTTACCAGAACCATGCCTTAGTCCATTGATTCCTGGAAGATTATTATCAATGCCTCCATAATCTCATTCAGAACCCAAGGATGTATACCATCCAGTCTGGGACACTTATCTACCCTTAGACTGTATAGCATCCCAAATATATTCTCTCTTGTGATCTTGACTGCACTTACTTCTCTACCCAGAGAGCCATGAGAGTTTAGTATGCTACTAATGCCTTCCACATTCCTTTACATTCTGTGTTGCTAGAAATGGACCAAGTGAATTTGAGGTCAGTTGTCAGCAAAGTGGATAAGGTCTACAAGCTCACCATGGGTGTATGAAAGCAGCACCAAAGTAATCGTTGATGTAGTGGAAGAAAAGTTGAAAGGCCTTGTCTCTGCAGACTTGTAGCATGGGTTGCTCCTAGTGGCCAACAAAAGGTGTAATGATAGTGATCATGGTTGCAAAGCAACTAGCAATGCCTTACCTTTTGATTAGACTTGGCTGCCAGCAGGGGCTGACACAGAGTAAGCTGGATCTGTAATGGAGACTTGCAGCCTCATGGCATGCATCATGGTGCTGTTTACAACAACTTTAAAGTAAAGAACCTTTTCTTTCATCTATGTGTTGTCTTAAGAAGTCTCACATGAATACAAGATTAAATAAAAGACAGGCATAGTTGTGGAATTTTCTGCCTATTGAAAATGTTTGACTCAAATAAATTATTCCCTATAAATATATCAGATAAAATATGTTAACGAGAGAACTGAAAACAACATTACTGTGTAAAACAGAGATGGACACTTTGTCGAGAGTCACCTATAACCTAAATAACTCTACCATACACATTTCCAACCTTGCCTGTGCTACTTGGAGGTGGCTATGGGTCTTGGTCAGGCATGCAGGGCTAAATTTTGTATAAGGAATAACAGTGAGGTTAACAACATTCATATTTATTTAATAATATATTTAGACTCGCAGCAGGTCTCCTAGAATACTTAACTAAATTCTACTGCAAAACTCCAAAGCGAAACCATCCATCAGTGGATTTTGTGTACCACTGAGAGCCAAATCCAACCAATTTCCTAATAAGAGTGAAAAGTCAATATGTCCACCAGATTATTCTCCCAGATCTGCATCATTAGAAGGTTAAGGAAAAGAGTGAGGATTAAATGCATAAAATAGTAGTAAACAATGCAAATAAACCTACAAAAAATAAATTAAAAACATTGAACACCAGATCTCTAATCCAAATAAAATAACAATAATTTGTTTATTACAAGTATGTGGATATTGCAAAAAAGCACTGTCCACCAGTCATTTGAGCTATTCCTTACCTCCCAACATTTGGGTTAAACTTTTGCTACACACATCCTAATATCTACTTTGGTTAAATGACCATTTTTTAACCTTTTACATCCCCATGAACATTATAGATGGTTGTAATGCTTCATTACCAGATGAGCTGAACACCTTCTATGCTCACTTCGAGAAAAACCAAAAAGTGCCTACTCGAATCCCTGAATAGGCTGAGGACCCTGTGAAACTTGTCTCTGAGGGTGAGATCAAAACATCATTCAAGAAGGCGAACCCTCACAAGGCATCAGGATCTAATGGCATACTTGGGAGGGTACTGAAAATCTGTGCAAACCAATGAACCAGAGTTCACAGAAATTTTCAGCCTCTCATTGCTGCAGTCAGAGGTTCTCACCTGCTTCAAAAGGGCATCAATCATCCCAGTCCCCAAGAAGAGCATTGGTAGCTGCCTCAATGACCATTGCCCAGGAGCACTAACTTCTACTGTGATGAAATGCTTTGAGAGGCTGGTCATGCCCAGAATTAACACCTACCTAAGCAAAGATCTGGACCCACTGCAATTTGCCTATCACAATCACTCGACAGTAGGTGCAATATCACAGGCTCTCCACTCAGCTCTAGGCCAGCTCGAAAACAACAATTCATGCATACGGTTGCTCTTCATCAACTACAGCTCGGCCATCAGTACCATTATTCCCTCAGTGCTGGTCAAGAAGCTATAAACTCTAGTCCTCTGTACCCTCCCCCCCCTGCCATTTAATCCTCGACTTTCTCATTGGAAGACAACAGTCAGTACAAATTGGAAACAACATTTCTGCCTCACTGATTATTTACACAGGTGCACAAGGATGCATGCTTAACCCACTGCTTTTCTTGTTGTACACCTATGACTATGCAGCCAGGCACAATTTCAATGCTATCTACAGGTGTGCTGATGACTCCACAGGTGTCGGCAGGATCACAAAAGTCAATGAGGACACATACAGGAGGGAGATAGATCAGCTCATTGAATAGTGTAATGACAGCAACCTTACACTCAAAGACAGCAAAACTAAGGAAATCATTGTGGACATTAGGAAGAACTCAGGGGAACACAAACCTGTCCTCATCGAGGGCTCAATAGTAGAGGGTCAAGGACTTCAAATTCTTGGGTGTCAGCATCTCTGAGGATCTGTCCTGGAGCCTCCACATTGATGCAATTACAAAGAAGGCTCACCAGTGGCTATACTTTGTGAGGTGTCTAAAGAGATTCATTATGTCACCGAAGACTCTTGTAAACTTCTACAGGTTTACAGTGGAGAGTATTCTGGCTGGTTGCATCACTGCCTAGTATGGACGTGCAAACTCTTGGGACAAGAATAAACTCCAGAGGGTTGTTAACTCCGCCTGCAACATCACAGACAGCAGACTTCACTTCATTGAGGACATCTACATGAGGCAGTGTCTTAAAAAGGCAGCCTCTATCCTCAAAGATCCCCACCACCCAGGCCATGCCCTCTTCACTCTGCTACCAGAATGTACAGGAGCCTAAAAACAAGGACAGCTTCTTCCCCGGTGCCATTAGATTCCTGAATAATCAATGAACCAAAGACACTGCCTTACTTTTCGTGCACTATTATTCTAATTTTTTTAATATATATATAATGTTGTAAGATGGTGATAACATGAGTGTTTGCACGATGATGCAGCCGCAAAACATTGAATTTCATGACTTGTTCACGACAATAAATTCTGATTCTGAATTTAAACATCCAGCACCACCAGGCTGAGGAACAGCTTCTTCCCACGGGCAGTGAGAATACTGAATAACCAAAGGAAATGCTCACTCACACTAACCATATTTATTTATATCAATGAAATACTTGACTGCATATGCACTGCTTGTTTCTGTGTGTTATGCCTGGTTATATGTCTTCATGCTTTGCACTGGAGAGCAATGTTGCATATGGTTGTACTTGTACAGTCAGATAACAAATATATTGGATTTAACAACTTTTAAAGTGGGAGTTCATGTGATCATTGAAAAGAGAAATTAAATAAATCCTATTAGAGTTTTTAAAAAGTGGGAAAATGAAAGGTATGAATAAGATTTTATGTGCCTCCACAAAGAAGCAATTAATGGATTTAATATCATGCAAAAAGCCATCTTAAACTAAATTAGTGAAGTAAATGTTATTTGATGATCGTCCTATTTGGGCAGTGATAGTGGATGAAATAATCAGTGGTGATAAGTTTAAACTCAACTATAATACAGAGATTTTCATGTACAGGTGCACACTAGCACCATGGGCCCAAAGACCCACCCAGGTTTTACATTGTGGCACGATCAATAATCACCTGCAGAGACAAAGCAAGCAGTTAAAGGTTTTGTAACCAGAAAACCTTAGCGTGCCTCTACATGCTGCTGGGTCGCGTCCAAGGCAGGTATGAAGGGAGGAGACTCGGGCTATCAGCCTTTATTAGGGATCTTACAGGGAGGAGCTACGGGTATGGAAGGTGGGCCCACCTGACCAGTGCTGTATTCCACCACATTCACCCCTTCTTTTTTTGGATGAAATCTGACAGGGTGAAGCAAGGCAATGTCCATCAACACTGGTTGTGTAGTCCATAACAGTTCAGAGATTGAGCCGATTCGATGACTTTATCTGGCACTAGGTTCACCACAGCACCGACTGTGTCATCAGTTCCTGCGGAACTGTGGCTTGTTCAGCAGGCTGAGCGTTGGAGAGCTGAACTATGTCTGTATATCGGCTCCAAGGAGGGTGGGAGGGGCCACAGCCTGATGGACTGTGGTGATGGGTTCACTTTGTTGCTTGTTTGGGTGGTCTGTGGGGCTGATTGGTCACTGATGGGGGGTACTGGGTGTATCTCCCATGCTAGAGCCCCAGCTCAAGCCAAGTCTCAGATGGACACTGTGTTATCCCATCCATCTGGGTACCGTACCTGGGCATACTGTGGGTTAGCATGCAGGAGGTGCACTTCCTCGACCAGCGGGTCCACCTTGTGCATCCTAACATGCTTACAGAGAAGCACCAGCCCTGGGGTTGTCAGTCAGACCGGCAGTGTGTTTCCCAATGATGACCTCCTGGGGAAGGAGAACAATTTTTGACATTGGGTGGCATTTGTCGCAGAGTAGGGACCTGGTGGTGTGCAGTGCTTCTGGAAGGACCTCTTGCCACTAGGAGATGGGAATCCCGTTCAACTTGAGGGCTGAAAGGACTGCCTTCCAGATTGTGCCATTCTCCATCTCCACCTTCCCATTCCTGCAGGAGTTGCAGTGGTTCTATTCATGGCTATGCCTTTGGAAAGGAAGTATTGTCACAACTCCTCAGTCAGGAATGAGGACCCCTGATTACTGTGAAGATTAATTGGGGTATCTGAACCGGGTGAGGATGTAATGGAGGGCTTTAGTGACTGTAGTCATGTCAGGGTAGGGGATGGTGAATGGGTAACATGAGTACTCATCCATGATATTCCAAAAGTACACGTTACGATTTGTGGACAGGAGGGGCCCATACTGAGATGTTCTAAGGGGCGCGTAGCCTTGATGAGCTGGACGCTCTCCAGTTGGTAAAAATGCAGCTTGAATTCTTCGCAGACTGAGCAATTGTGAGTCAGCTCCCTGAATAGGGAAGGTTACAGGCCTTCAAAAAAATGGTACAGCTTTATGACCCCCAGGGTGGCAGAGGCTATCATGGAGGGTTTGGAGGCAATCTACTTGTGACCCCTGGATATGGCATCGGGTGATTCATTAAGCTTGTCCGACTGATAAAAAAAAAGTCTCAATAATTATAGGTGAACAGCTTAATTCTTCATCTTAAGATCTTGTCATTTTTTTATTTTTCCACCGCTGTTTATTATTAAATATAAATGCGAAGCCTCTCTGGTCCATCAGCAGGGTGAATAGTCTGCTGGCCAAATAGTACCTTCACTTGGAACAGGACAGATTCATCAATGGCATGCATCGCCACCTTGGCAATTTCGGCCTTGATGCCCTCGAAAGCCTTACGGGCCTCTGCCAATGGCGGAAAGGTGGTGGTCTTCTCCAGGAGTTGGGCTTTGTCTGCATAATTAGGGATCAACTGGGCAGAGAATGAGAAGAACCCCAAGGTTCTCTATCAAACCCTTGGAGTTCTGGAGTAGAGAAAGTTCCAGAAGGGGGCACATGCACACAGGGTCGGGGGGCGATGTCGATATGCTCCACCATGTACCCCAGGATTGCAAGCTGTTTGGTGCTTAAACACGCACTTTTTCTTATTGTACGAGGTTGAGGGATTTGGCAGTGGCCAGGAACCTCTGCAGGTTCTCGTCGTGTTCCTTCTGGTCCCGGCTGCAGATGGTGACATTATCCAAATATGCTTAGGTAGCTTTTAGTTTTCTGTCACCCACCATGGATCACATGCGGTGGAGTCTAGAAGAGGAGTCCAATATGATGTCATCCCATGTCGTTGCACTTCTGTTTGGGATATTCCATTCTTGGCTACTGGAAATGATGCCAGAAGTGGTTCAGCCCAGGATGGCGACGGTCCACAGACGGCATTGCTAAAATGGGGTTTAGAGCAACATACCTTTGCATATTGCCCCTTCCTCCAGCAGTTTGAGCAGGTTGCACTACGGGCCGGTCAATACTTCCACTGATGTTTGGTCTGGCTGCAGTAGTTGCACCTCATGTGCTCGGTGGCAGCAGTGGCCACGAGTCCCAAGATAGCATCATCTGTTCTCCCCACCTGGCAGCCATGTGGCTTGATGAGTAGGCATCAGCGCTCTTTTGGGCTGTCTCCAGCGATCAAGCCATCTGCACCACTTCCTGAGTTCTGTCCGGTTGCCCTTCTCCAGGAGTCACTCCCATATGTGGTTGGAGTGGAAGTCCGCAACTAACCCATCGTGAAAGAGCTCCTCCTGGTAGGTCGCTGCGGTCACATCCCAACACCCACAGGTTTGCCTCAGCTCCTGCATGGCCCTTACGAAATCATCGACTGACTCACCAGGACCCTGGCGTTGAGCACCCAGTAGGTAGCGAGCATAAAGGATGTTCATTGGGTCTCTGTGTTGCTGTCACAGAAGGGCTATTGCCGCCTCATACCCTTCGCAATCACGGATTATCTGGCCCACCGCTGTGAAAAGTAGATCATATCTATCGCTGTCCACTGTGATCTTGTGGCACCTCATGTAAGCCTTCAAGTAATATAGCCACATATTAAACTTGACAGAGGCCTCCGGTTCCTTTGGATCAGTTCCAGCTTCTCCAGTCTAATCATCTCATCCATGGCAAATAAAATTCTGGTTAATAAATTGTAGCATGATCAATGACGACCCGCAGACAGGAAGCAAATAGTCAAAGGCTTTATTCACCAGAAAATCTCAGCATGCCTCTACATGCTGCTGGCTCATGTCCAAGGCAGATATGAAGGGAGGAGACTAGGGCTATTAGACTTTATTAGGGATCTTACAGAGAGCAGCTACAGGCCAGCCTGTCCAATCCAGCGAGGTCATGCCTGTAGTACTGCGTTCCACTACATACATCTATTGGTAAATGCATATTATGGGGAAGTGCTCCAAATACCCCAAGCCTGCCCAAATAACCTAAGAGTAAAGAGAGGTCATTGTTTCCTTTTAAAATGGTTAGGCATGACTCCTCACCTAGAGTATTGTTTGCAAAGTTAGTCCACACTGATCTGACTCCATTATTTTTTTAAGCAATTTCTCAAAATGTTAAGTGGAAAAATTATCTCCAAAATATTTACCTTGTAAGATGAATGAAAAATAAACAGGAAATGTTTGACTGTTTTGGATAAGAAATTGGGAGGAGTTTGCACAATCATTAATGTCTGAAGTTGCTAATATCAATGCCCAGGCTGGAAAGTCTAAGGCATCCAAAGTATCAATCCCATCCAAAAATTTATCCATTGCTGTCAAGGATCTAATGTATTAGTGTGAATCTGTTCCAGAAAATCAGCACCAGATGCTATGAAATATTGGAATGACTGAGCAGAGAGTAGAATGCACTCCATTCATCAAAGTCAGTGCATTAATCCCAGATGAACATGGCTGGCTCAAACCCTGTTTGTTTTTGAAGGATAATCTGGTTTACTACATACAGCTGGGATGCAAGTAAAGGTTTTAGATTCCATTAAAATGGATCATCAAACCAGGCCTTCTGCTTTGACAAGGAGGTTATATTACATTGTTCTGGCCAGCTGAAGAAATGTCAGTAAACTAGGCTTCGCAAGATTGTTATTTTAAACATTCTCATGAAACCACAAAAAAATCCAACTCTATCTGTTGAAATACATTCAAAGAAGCTTCCATCTCCCCAGTTTTTACACCGGGTCTAAGTACTCAAGACTGAGGATAACTTTTGATGTAGTATCATATTTTCATGCACATGCTTGATAGTTTGTTTGCACTTCACCTGACTGATGCTGGTTTTGGTCCTGAATGTCACCACCTAGCAATAGATGAGAGATCCTGCTGTGGAGCAAGTCCAAGCTTATCATGATTGTGGAATGCACATGTGGGTCATATTTCAACTGTATTTACATTGACCCATTTATTATAGAATCATCACCCGTGGATTAAATAACATGTAGCATACATTAGTTTAAAGATTGGATTCCTTAATGTGATTTTTTTTTAATTGAACCAGACTGTTGTAATAAAATTTCTTTTGCATAAATTACACAATACAAGTAACACTGAGGGTTTATGAAAACATAATTAGTTCTATTGTCAATAGGTGCATAGATGTTGAACGTTTTCATGGCACAGCAATGATTTTACACAAAATAATTCTCAAATTTATTAAATAGGCATTAACTTGTCATGAGGGAAAACTATTATTTTAATTCATCTTTCGTCATTAATTATTGTTGACAGCTACTTGGTTATAATGTGCAGCAGGTCTTTGTAATTCCAGTTATTGCAGCCTCAGTTTATTCATTATTCTTCAAAATGTATCCTGAGACAAGGCATTCACCTTTGTGCTTTTGGACTCTTGAAATCATAATGCCTTCCATGTTAAGTTGGGATGAAAGTAAAGGAGAGTAACAGTGGGAGACCTCACACCCAATTTTGGCTTGACCCATCATCATCACCAGTACTGAGAAATGTTTGCCTCCTGGTCAGGTGAATTATCGGCTGACTTTTCCAAATGGATAATGATTTTCCAAATTAACAAATTCAGTGTTACAAGCCGGAGTCAAACAAACTGAAGTCATTGTCAGGGTGAGGTTAAACAAACTTGAGTAACAGCTCATCATATTGGTATGAACATTTGAAAATTAATTTAAATCAATCTCCACCTTCATCTGGTTCCAGTGTTTCCATCTCTATCTTTTGCTCTACTTATTTTCCCCCACTAACTGCTCTTTCCCTCTATGGGTCCCAGCACGGCCGGGTCCCAGCACGGCCGGGTCCCAGCACGGCCGGGTCCCAGCACGGCCGGGTCCCAGCACGGCCGGGTCCCAGCACGGCCGGGTCCCAGCACGGCCGGGTCCCAGCACGGCCGGGTCCCAGCACGGCCGGGTCCCAGCACGGCCGGGTCCCAGCACGGCCGGGTCCCAGCACGGCCGGGTCCCAGCACGGCCGGGTCCCAGCACGGCCGGGTCCCAGCACGGCCGGGTCCCAGCACGGCCGGGTCCCAGCACGGCCGGGTCCCAGCACGGCCGGGTCCCAGCACGGCCGGGTCCCAGCACGGCCGGGTCCCTCCCCCAGTTTCTTTATCCTACCTCCATTTCCAGCTGCCTGACCTGCTGTTTCTCCAACAATTCTTTGTTCACTAAACAATCTGCCTTTAAATCCTTTGTTACTAAATATATATTTTAATGTTTGCATTAATTTCTGCCTCTGAAACTAATTTTATTGGTGGCTAGGAATTAAATTCAGATGTGAAGTGCATGTGTTGGTGTTACTATCTTTCTTTGGCTTGGCTTCGCGGACAAAGATTTATGGAGGGGGTAAAAAGTCCACGTCAGCTGCAGGCTCGTTTGTGGCTGACAAGTCCGATGCGGGACAGGCAGACACGATTGCAGCGTTTGCAGGGGAAAATTGGTTGGTTGGGGTTGGGTGTTTCCTCCTTTGCCTTTTGTCAGTGAGGTGGGCTCTGCGGTCTTCTTCAAAGGAGGTTGCTGCCCGCCAAACTGAAGCGCCAAGATGCACGGTTTGAGGCGTTATCAGCCCACTGGCGGTGGTCAATGTGGCAGGCACCAAGAGATTTCTTTAGGCAGTCCTTGTACCTTTTCTTTGGTGCACCTCTGTCACGGTGGCCAGTGGAGAGCTCGCCATATAACACGATCTTGGGAAGGCGATGGTCCTCCATTCTGGAGACGTGACCCATCCAGCGCAGCTGGATCTTCAGCAGCGTGGACTCGATGCTGTCGACCTCTGCCATCTCGAGTACTTCGACGTTAGGGATGTAAGCGCTCCAATGGATGTTGAGGATGGAGCAGAGACAACGCTGGTGGAAGCGTTCTAGGAGCCGTAGGTGGTGCCGGTAGAGGACCCATGATTCGGAGCCGAACAGGAGTGTGGGTATGACAACGGCTCTGTATACGCTTATCTTCTCCCAGAATCACAGTGCGGCTTTCGCGCAAACAGAAGAACTACTGACATGGTCTTTGCCCTCAGACAGCTCCAAGAAAAGTGCAGAGAACAAAACAAAGGACTCTACATCACCTTTGTTGACCTCACCAAAGCCTTCGACACCGTGAGCAGGAAAGGGCTTTGGCAAATACTAGAGCGCATCGGATGTCCCCCAAAGTTCCTCAACATGATTATCCAACTGCACGAAAACCAACAAGGTCGGGTCAGATACAGCAATGAGCTCTCTGAACCCTTCTCCATTAACAATGGCGTGAAGCAAGGCTGTGTTCTCGCACCAACCCTCTTTTCAATCTTCTTCAGCATGATGCTGAACCAAGCCATGAAAGACCCCAACAATGAAGACGCTGTTTACATCCGGTACCGCACGGATGGCAGTCTCTTCAATCTGAGGCGCCTGCAAGCTCACACCAAGACACAAGAGAAACTTGTCCGTGAACTACTCTTTGCAGACGATACCGCTTTAGTTGCCCATTCAGAGCCAGCTCTTCAGCGCTTGACGTCCTGCTTTGCGGAAACTGCCAAAATGTTTGGCCTGGAAGTCAGCCTGAAGAAAACTGAGGTCCTCCATCAGCCAGCTCCCCACCATGACTACCAGCCCCCCCACATCTCCATCGGGCACACGAAACTCAAAACGGTCAACCAGTTTACCTATCTCGGCTGCACCATTTCATCAGATGCAAGGATCGACAATGAGATAGACAACAGACTCGCCAAGGCAAATAGCGCCTTTGGAAGACTACACAAAAGAGTCTGGAAAAACAACCAACTGGTGTTACTATAATATTTATCTAATGTTACAAATTCGGGGACTCAAACCTAAATAGTAAAATAAACTGTGGATTCAGGCTCTCAACCAAGCAATGAAACATTGGTCTAGATTTTAGAACTCAGCAGTTCTGAAATTTGATCTTCATTCCCACTTCATCTATGAAACTGGTTCTTAATGCTACACCAAATGGCAAATCAGTAAATCCTGTATTAAATATCACAAAATTGAATTACATTTCTCTCACTGACACAAAACCATTTTCACCCTCGTCATAGTACAAGTTCAATTCCTGAGGTTGGAGCATTAGCTCTTGAATTGAAAACGGATCAAATTCTCTCAGTTGATTGCCACATCAAAAAAAAATCCACGGATTGTGCTACCTGGAAGGAGGAAGCCATTTCTTTATTGAAAATATTTAAACATGGCAGCATTTTGCTTTGAATATAATTGCCTTGTATTCCATTGGCTTTTCTATCCACTCTGCATGGAAATCAAATGTGTTGCCCATTGGTCAATCATGAGAAGATCCAATCAAAAGCCTTTTACATTCATCATGGACTGCTCCCACATCAACTCTGCAAGGATCTCAGAAGGGAGAAGTGTTTTCATTAAAGTTCAAATCATGTAGAAAATCTTTGAGAAGCAGTTTTTCCCCTCCAATGTGCAAGGTTGGAGTGTTAGTAAACTGAAGCAGGACAGGACTTGCACTGTAAATGTTAGGGCTGAGGAGTGTGTTAAAGAACAGAGAAATCAAGGTAGAGGCACATATTTCCTTGATAGTAGTGGCAAGAGTAAACCAAGAGTAAATCTTCTTCAATCAGGGCATTTAGTACAAGAGTTGAGACTGTGTTTCAGCTGTGCTTTTCTGGTTGATAGGTAAAATGTTATTAAGCTAGAAACGGTGCAGAGAAGATTCAGGAGGGTATCACCTGACTGTTGAGTTTGAACTAGAAACCGGGACTTTTATCCTCTTGGGAGATTTAGGTAAGGGAGGAAACTTTATATGGACAGAAATAAGTACATGGGACAAGCTACCAGAGGAGGTGGTAGATGTGGGTCTAATTACACCATTTAAAAAGATATTTAGATAGAAATATTAAAAGAATGATATATAATGGATATCAGGCAAACACAGGCAAATGATACTAGCCTGTTTCCATGATGTAAATCTTTATCATTGTAAATCTAATCAGGGAGGCCTGAGAAATTGGGTGAGAATCAAGGCCTAAGTCTGTGTATCAAGACCACTCTTGACAAAGATGAGAGTCAGGGATTGCAGATATTGTGTTGAGGAAAGTGAACCGCTTATTTGTCTGGAAACACCAACAATTGGAATAAGGAGTGTTATGTTTCTTTTGTTTTAAGAAACAAACTTGGGGTTTCTGGAATACCTGTATAAGATTAAAATACCTTTAGATTCGACAGTATTTTTATTGGGTAGTTTGCAACCTTTGAAAGGTTTGGGATTAGATAAATTTCAACTTGCTTTTGTATATTTAGTGCTATCTGTAGCAAAAAAAATGTATTGCTAGTACAAGGAAAGATATGAATATGATTGCTATTAATAGATGAAATATTGCTTAATAATGGAAAAAATCACATGTTTTGCGTGATAACTACAGTTTTTTTTATTATTAAGTGGTTGTTATATTCAGAATTTTTATATTTTGATTTACATTGATTAGATCTTAATATGTATGTTTCACTTTTCATTATGTTTTTCTTTGACTCTCATTAGGAGAGTTGGCTGAAGGAGGGGCCTTTCTTTTTTTTTCTCATTTTTTCTTTTTCTTTTTTATATATATATCTTTTCTTTTCTTTCTTTGGCTTGGCTTCGCGGACGAAGATTTATGGAGGGGGTAAAAAGTCCACGTCAGCTGCAGGCTCGTTTGTGGCTGACAAGTCCGATGCGGGACAGGCAGACACGATTGCAGCGGTTGCAAGGGAAAATTGGTTGGTTGGGGTTGGGTGTTGGGTTTTTCCTCCTTTGCCTTTTGTCAGTGAGGTGGGCTCTGCGGTCTTCTTCAAAGGAGGTTGCTGCCCGCCAAACTGTGAGGCGCCAAGATGCACGGTTTGAGGCGTTATCAGCCCACTGGTGGTGGTCAATGTGGCAGGCACCAAGAGATTTCTTTAGGCAGTCCTTGTACCTTTTCTTTGGTGCACCTCTGTCACGGTGGCAAGTGGAGAACTCGCCATATAATACGATCTTGGGAAGGCGATGGTCCTCCATTCTGGAGACGTGACCCATCCAGCGCAGCTGGATCTTCAGCAGCGTGGACTCGATGCTGTCGACCTCTGCCATCTCGAGTACTTCGACGTTAGGGATGTAAGCGCTCCAATGGATGTTGAGGATGGAGCGGAGACAACGCTGGTGGAAGCGTTCTAGGAGCCGTAGGTGGTGCCGGTAGAGGACCCATGATTCGGAGCCGAACAGGAGTGTGGGTATGACAACGGCTCTGTATGCGCTTATCTTTGTGAGGTTTTTCAGTTGGTTGTTTTTCCAGACTCTTTTGTGTAGTCTTCCAAAGGCGCTATTTGCCTTGGCGAGTCTGTTGTCTATCTCATTGTCGATCCTTGCATCTGATGAAATGGTGCAGCCGAGATAGGTAAACTGGTTGACCGTTTTGAGTTTTGTGTGCCCGATGGAGATGTGGGGGGGCTGGTAGTCATGGTGGGGAGCTGGCTGATGGAGGACCTCAGTTTTCTTCAGGCTGACTTCCAGGCCAAACATTTTGGCAGTTTCCGCAAAGCAGGACGTCAAGCGCTGAAGAGCTGGCTCTGAATGGGCAACTAAAGCGGTATCGTCTGCAAAGAGTAGTTCACGGACAAGTTTCTCTTGTGTCTTGGTGTGAGCTTGCAGGCGCCTCAGATTGAAGAGACTGCCATCCGTGCGGTACCGGATGTAAACAGCGTCTTCATTGTTGGGGTCTTTCATGGCTTGGTTCAGCATCATGCTGAAGAAGATTGAAAAGAGGGTTGGTGCGAGAACACAGCCTTGCTTCACGCCATTGTTAATGGAGAAGGGTTCAGAGAGCTCATTGCTGTATCTGACCCGACCTTGTTGGTTTTCGTGCAGTTGGATAATCATGTTGAGGAACTTTGGGGGACATCCGATGCGCTCTAGTATTTGCCAAAGCCCTTTCCTGCTCACGGTGTCGAAGGCTTTGGTGAGGTCAACAAAGGTGATGTAGAGTCCTTTGTTTTGTTCTCTGCACTTTTCTTGGAGCTGTCTGAGGGCAAAGACCATGTCAGTGGTTCCTCTGTTTGCGCGAAAGCCGCACTGTGATTCTGGGAGAATATTCTCGGCGACACTAGGTATTATTCTATTTAGTAGAATCCTAGCGAAGATTTTGCCTGCAATGGAGAGCAACGTGATTTTATATATATATATATATATAATATAAAATTTTCATGCTTTGTTTATTATTATATATGTTACTTATTATCTGTATTTTGAATGAATAAATAAAGTTTTTAAAAAAAGAAACAAACTTGGGTTCTTTTAAAATAACTATACTTTATTAGCTATCGAACTCATGTCTGTATGGAAACATCAATCTTGAATCTGACCCAAGCTGCAATCAACAAGTCTCTGACTCTGTCTAGTGGACAGGAGTGCCACAACATTATCACTACAAGGAGTAGCAATCAGATTTTTAAATCTTGGCTCGGAAAGAGCCTTCCAGCTCCATATTCAGGTCTTATTCCTGGTGATTCCTTCATCCTGGTTTTTTTTTCTAAAATGCAGAGAAACTGAGGAGGTGCTGTGGTGCTCATTTTGCCAGCACCTCTGAGTGCAATCATCCATATTGCTCTTGCAATATATCCTATTGGATTTTGCACTTCAAACCAAAATGCACAGTTTGGGACAACATTTCATCGCTTATCAAATAAAAAATGGTTATTTTTCAGTAATGCACATGTTTTTAAAACCTAAAGTTGATAGAAAACAGTCAAATTTAGCAGTGGTGCATGGCCTTTTTCTGAGGCATCAAAATCCCTTAAAGCATGCTAAATAGGAGCATTATATTGGTGAATGTGAGATATAGAAACATTGTACTGTGCTTTCACAATATCATCAACAAATGAGCAAGTTAGGCTTCAAGTCTGGGCTCAGGATGCTTTACAATTAAAATGAGGTTAAATCCACACCTATATAATTTTCAAGGACATTATTTAAACACTTGGGTTTAAAACAGTACAGCCCTTGCAAATTTTCCAAAGTAACTTTTTGCCCTCAACTGAATAATTCTCTAGCAACTCAAAAGCATATCCTTTTCTACTGCTTCACTCTCCCACAATATATTATTGCAACCACTCTTTTGCGATTAATACATTAATCTAATTTAAACCAACCCCAAAACCAGCAAGATACTTTTATACAAGATATTTAACAATGGAACAAAAATCACAAACTGATTGTTCAATTATGTCAGTCTTAATTGTCTAAATTTGGTTATCATAGCACCACATTTTCATTTGCCATAATCTAATTTCATTTTTTTTTAAATATTGAAAATTGGGGAATAACCATGTGAAATGTCAATGAAGTGACCTCTCTTCATGTTCCTGGGTGTGCCTGGTGCATGACTGACACAATTTCCTGGAGGGATCAGCAAGGGGAGTAATGTTGGTTCAGAAGACAGGATTCATTGACATTTTGGGTCAAAGCTCTTTATCAAGACTGATCACTGAGAGGAGAGATAGCCAGTTTGATGAGAGGGCATGAGGTATGAGAAAGGGGCCAGTCAGAGATTGGTGAAACCTTTTTATGTGCAGTGGGGTCGAGCATTATGAAACACCAACCCTGGATGGAACATTCAAAATGTTTAAATATACATGGTGAATAGCTGACCCTCATCTCCAATCTGTGAAGTCTATTTCATGGCAACTTAAAAGGATCTTGGATCAGGTCTCTTGTGTTGCATAGAGTAACACATTTACAAGTTGGACCCAGTCCACTTGACATTTCTGCAGCGGCCTAAATATAATGATAATGAGTTCATTGCCATATGCATCGTATAATGTGAATATGCAGTGAAATACTTATTGCTGCCGCTGAATGGGTACTTATAATAAAAACTACAAAAACCACTAAAAGTTAAACCACAATAGTATATTTAAATGAATTGAAAAGATATAATAAATGCAAATATTAAATATTCATGGACAATAAATATTCACAAAAGTTCACATTCAGGTTAATATGAAATGTGAGAAGCCAAAAATCATTGGGAGTATCTTGACCTCAATTGCACTACACCCCACGACCTTTGGGTCATCCCACCCAGATTATCAACTCCCAACATACAACAACCGCTACCATCCTATTCCCAACATGCAAAAATAATTGTATGCCAACTTACTCCAATACAATTATGCAACTAGACTTGTCCCACCACTGTCCAAAGATCAAAGCCCAATTTCTCTTCATTCAGGACCACTCTGCCTCTCCCTTCCTCATCCAATCATTCTACTCCATCAACTCCTGCTCCTTAACCAATGATCCTACCCTGATGACCCCAATCGCAACAACAACCAACAATCGATTTCACCCCTCCCAATTCAAATACCCTTCAAATCTGAAGAGCAAGAGGCACTGTGGTGTAAAATTATGGGAGAACCCTACCATAACATTTGCTCAAATGGATGGGCCATGCAAAGAAGGGTTACTTATCCTAGAACATGCCTTCACTATGAATGTTGTGCCACTTTCATTGTCATCTCCAAGGGAGTCTACCTCAAATGAGTGTCTTTTTGTTAAAAGCTTGCACTTCAATATGAGACTTCCACAGCCACAACCACATCTCCTGCACAGTTTTAACATCAATTGAATCCCAGCAGCTGATAATGCCAAGCACCCCCAATGTGATGTCCCCATGCGGGAGGTCCCGGTTATCTCTTGATCCCTGCCAGCCCTCCATATATACCTCTCACCACAGCTTCTTAAACCCATGACCTGCCAGAATTTCTCAAAGACAGAGCAACTGCATGGAAGGACTTGTTGCACTTTAAAATAAGGTTGTTTTATTGTACAGTCCTCCTTAGCCCTCAAACACAATTGAGATTTTACCATTGGCAGACACCAACACAAGGTTTACACATTTATCAAACATTTTCCAACACTGGAGAAATTCTAGATCAATGCATCTTCTTGACCTCATGACAACATCTTCTGTATCAACTCCTGAAACCGTTGCTCTCGTGTAAAGATTTATGTGAGATCTCAATCTTTACGTGAGATCACTTGTCCTAATAAGTCCCACATTTTAAACTAATTCTACTATTAACCACTTCATTCTCACACTTTACAGAGCTAGTGACCAGGACCGGATTTGGGTTCGAACCCCACAGTCTGTAAGGAGTTTGTATGATCTCCCCGTGTCTCTGGGGGGTTCCAGTTTCCTCCCACCTTTCAAAACATACTGGGGGTGTAGGTTAATTGGGTACAAATTTGGCAGCATGGACTCGTGGGCCAAAATGGCCTGTTACCATGCTGTATGTCTAAATTTAAAATTAAAATCCCATCAACATGCTCCTTACTGTATGCTACAATTCATCCATGCACAGGGGGTGATTAACCTACCAGCCCATCTGTTTTGGAGATGTGAGAAAACCACTCACAGTCACGGAGAAAAGATGCAATCTCCACTCAAACAGCACCTGCAATGAAACCAGATCTCTGGAGCTGTGAGACAGACACTGGGCACCTCAGAGCCCCCTTCAGACTTCAATCCTCTGGATTAGTTTCCATTAACAGAGTTTTCTTAAAGATCTAAAGCTCAAATAAATAAGATGCCAGAATGAAATAAAAGCTAGAGATGGTCAGGAGACCAGGGAGCACCTGTGAGGAGAGAAATTTGAGTGAGCACTTCAGGTCAATGAATAAATATTTTTTAATTTTACTTTAAATATCTGTCATGTGTGGGTAACATTATTTTTATGACAGACTGGAGTTGAGTTACTCGGAATGCTTTGCTTGTTGTTCACTTAAATATCATTAGCTTGGCGTACTTTGACAAGCAAAATAGAATACACTTAGTGTAGCGATTAGTGCAACACTGTTACAGTGCCAGCGACCCAGGGTTCAAAGCCAGCACTTCAGTAATGAGTTTGTACATTCTCCCCATGTCTGTGTGGGTTTCCTCCAGGTGCTCCAGTTTCCTCCCACCTTTCAAAACGAACCGGCAGTGTAGGTCAATTGAGTGTAATTGGGCAGCAAAAGGGCCTGTTCTCATGCTGCATGTCTTAACGAAACAGAAAAGGATGATGTGGCAATTCTATGCTGCTCCACAAGAGGCACTCTAGTAATGTTTGCTCAGCAGTGAAGGTAGAATCAGTGAATTGATTTGGATCTGAACTCATAATAAAGTATTCACACTATATACTTCGCTGAAATTGTCACGTCTTGTTGAATGAGCTGTAACATTTCAATGAGAAATAATTCCTGACAAATGATCCCACCCACCCTGAGAAATTATATTTTTGTGTGCAGATTGTCATTCCATTGTTCAATATTTCAATTACGGTACTTTAATCCAAGTGGATGCTCCATTCTTTATACAATTCTCCATTAACTTTCATAAAAGTTCAATATTAAAGCTATTTTTATGGGTTTATTGTCAGCATTCCTCAAATTGTTTGAGTGCTTAGCTTGATGACATTACAGTTGCTGGATAATCCCCTTTGGCTGAAATTTGATTGCAACTGAATCTGGCAGAAGCTTTGAGGACAAGCTTCTTTGAAAGCATCTGCATGTGTAACTTAACACAAAATTCTGGCCTTTGTTCACCTTTACTTGAATAATAAGCTGTAATTTTAAAAATAGATTCCTTTAATAGGAAGATCCAATAAAACAATGTTTAATGAGAACATTAATTATTCAGTTTATTTAGTAGAATTTTCCATAGACATATTCTTGAGAATATTCAGTTACTAGCTCATAAAAAAAAGTCAATTATTCAAATTTGATGTGATATTAAAGATGTACTGATCTGAATTTTACATTTGTCAGTTAATGATCTTATTGGAAACAAATATTTTGAACACAAGTTATTGATACTTCTGAGGGTCAGAAGCTCTATATTACTTCCATAGTTTTATTTTAAAATGTGGCCAAAATGCAGATAAATGGCAGAAAAGGTTCCTATTAAAAACCATGAGGAGGGAGCTTAGCAGAAAGGGAAACAAGGAAAGATCAATATCTATTTACACTCTAATTCACTGTCCCCTCGCAAAGTGACACCTTCTAACTTGTCAGAAGAACCAATGATCAGGAACTTCTTTATCAGGTATTATCACAGAAAGATTAATTGGACAGTATTGTTATTCCTGATAGATGTGGAATTTCAACTGTGGTGGATTTCATGGTCTTTCAGTAGTTGTCAATGTGCTGACTTAACCAAAGGAATTCTAATTCAGATCTTTCCAGGTACTGTGGGCAAAATCTGTTAGAATAATGCTGCTCACTGGACCCATCATCAGTCCTTGGGAATGCTAAATACACCTGTATTTCCACCACATATAATAGGCATCAAAAGATGAGATTCAGCAGTCACAGCCTCTGTAATAATGGTGTGTTGCCAGGCAACCCCCTGGCCTGGTGCCAGAGTGACTTCAAGCAATCATTAACACTGCTCCTGACTTTCAAGTCAAACTGGGATGAAACCTTTCTTTAGAGAAGTGAGTTTTTCCACTCATTTCTGTGACTTTACTGTCAATAATATTGAAAGCTTTTCAAGCTTTAATCCAAAACTGACAGTTAACTTCAACATCGATTCACTGCAGAAGAAAAGTTGCATAAATGGAATTGAGCAAAGTATGGGCTGGCAATCAAAATGATTGATCTCTGCTAGAGAAACTGGTTCAAAGATACAAATATTAGCACAATCCATACAGTGCAGGGTATCAAATATTAACTTGCACAAATGCATTCCCCAATATAGCTGTTTGACTAGAATCATGACTGTATCTCAGAAGCTAAGCAGGCTCAGGACTGGTCAACGCTTGGAAGGGAGATTGTCAGGAACATCAGGTGCTGTGAGGGGCACTGGACAATGTGGTGACTCTCTGCCTTACGGTAGACAAAAGTTAAAGTATTTCATAAATATTACATTCTAAATGGAGTATTATGTGACAATAATGGAATCTTTACCTTTGCATAAACTTGTTTCTAAAAACCACTGAAGCTTTGGTTCATAGAAACATAGAAGATAGGAGCAGGAGTAGGTCATTCGACCCTTCGAGCCTGCTCCGCCATTCAACGAGATCATGGCTGACAGTGTGAAAAGGTTGAATTGATGTCAACTTTACATTCACCCTGCCTTGAACAGGGTACTCCTATGACAATATAACCCCACACATTGATGTTTAAAAAAATGTAATTTTATTCTTTCATCAGCTCTTGCATAAGAGTTTCAAGCATTGCAAAAGAAGTGAAAGCCAAATATTAAACATTAAAATAGCTCTGACCAAAAAAGGTTTAAAAAAATTAAAAGTGCCAAGTTTCTTGAGTGAAGCATTTCCCACCAAAAATTACAGGTGATTTGGACTTGGGAGTTAGTTATCATCACTTTATTATTGTTCTTGTATCTGCTGCCTCTTCACTGTGTCCCTTGTTATCTCAATGGGTGTTTGGGCCTCAGCTGCATTACCCACCAGCAGTCTTGCTGGCCCAATGATCCTCCAGAACCTGTGCCATAGCCATCCCACAAAACAATGTTTAGGGCTCCAGGAGCAAATGCCAAGACCCCATCTTTGACAGCAAACAATGCAGAGGCCTTGTGAACAGTTTCAGATTTATCGTCAGAGTGCATACATGACATCACATACAGTTCTGAGATTCTTTTTCCTCCAAGGCCACTTATTGCAAATAAAACTACACAATGTACACATGTAAACAGAAATATAAAATGATTGTGCAATATAGAGAGAGAGAAAAAAAGAGCAAGCAATGAAGTGCACAAGTAAGAATCCTTAAGTGAGTCCTTGATTGAGTTTGTTGTTGAGGGGTAGCAGCTGTTCCTGAACCTGGTGGTGAGAGTCTTGTGTCATCTGTACTTCTTTGCTGATGGTAGCAGTGAGAACAGTTTGCTGGGTGGTGTGGATCTTTGATGATTGCTGCTGCTCCAACAGCAGCATTTCCATAGATGTTCTCAAATGTGGGGAGGGTTTTGCCTGTGATGTCCTGGGCTTTTGCAGTGCTTTATGCTTGGGGACAGTGGTGTTCCCATACCAGACTGTGATGCAGCTGGTTGGCACACTTTCCACCATCCACCTGTAGAAATTTTCCACGTTTCCTATGTCATGCCAAGCCTCTGCAAATTCCTGAGGAAGTAAAGGTGCTAACACACTTTCTTCACAATGCTATTAGTATGTTGGGTCCAGAAAAGATCCTCTGAGATAATGACTCCCAAGAACTTAATTTGCTCACCCTCTCCACCTCTGATCCCCCAATGATCACTGATCATAAACATCTGGTTTTCCCTTCCTGAAGTCACCAATCAGCTCCTTAATTTTGCTGTCATTTTGAATGCAAGGTTGTTGTTGGTGCACCATTCGGCCAAGTTTTCAATCTCCATCCTGTTTGCTGACTTATCACTCCTTTTTTAAGCAACCCACAACCTTGGCATCATCAGTGAATTTGTAGATGGTGTTGTTGTAATACTGAGCCATAGATGTAAAATGAATAGAGCAGAGAGCTAGGAAATGCAGTCCTGTGACGCTCTGGTACTGATGGAGATTGAGGAGATTTCTTACCAATCCTAACTGATTGTGGTCTGTTGGTGATGAAATCAAGGATCCAATAACAGAGTGGGGAGTTGAGTCCCAGCTCTTGGAATTTGCTGATCAGTTTCCAGTTTAGGGCAGCACGGTTGGCGTAAAGGTTAGCGCAACACCTTTACAGTGCCAGGGATCGGGACTGGTGTTCAAATTCCAGGCTGTCGGTAAGGAGTTTGTACGTTCTCCCTGAATCTGCATGGGTTTTCCCCAGAGCCTCTGGTTTCCTCCCACCGTTCAAAAGGTACCAGGGATGTAGTTCAATTGGGTGTAAATTGGGGAGCACTGACTCATGGGCCAAAATGGCCTGTTAACATATTGTATATCTAAATTTGATTTTAAAAGTTTCCCTGACATCAATGATCTGATACATTTTTTTAAACTGCATAAATTTATTTAATTTTCTTTTTAAAATATCACTTCAATTATTAAAAAATAAAATTCATTTGAAAGCAATTTTAATTTATATCTGTTAAATGCAAGTTTTAAACAGTTAAATTGCTTGCATTCATTTATTAGATTGACAATTCCATTCAGACAGTCATTGCTGACAAAGGTGAGGGACCAGAAATAAAATTTATTTGGCACCTCATCTCAGGACCTCTGACTCCACTGAGTTCAGTCATGGAGTGGAAATGTAATGCATTGACATCTGACCTCCAGCACATTTCTGGGTGCTGCATTGCCATATACAGGCGCAAAAGACAGGAAGGTGTTAGCCTGAACCATCTGAAAGTTACCCAAAAAGTATGTCATCTTTGCTTGGAAAGATCACTCTTCATTTATCACTGCTGGATCTAAGTTGTGGAACACCATTTCCAACAACACTGTGGGAATATCTTCACCAAATAGACTGTACCAGTTCAAAAGGATGGTTCAGTGTTACCTTCTCCAGGACAATTAACAATAAAGTTCCTGGATGCCGACATTCGGAAAAAATAAATGAAAAGGAAGGATCTTATTGGTAGCTTTTGTCCAAGCTCTCAGCAGTCAGTTTAAATTTTATGATCTTCTCAAGCCTTACAATCTCCAAACCCCAATGCTTTACTCCACTGAGAATGTGCAGTTTTGCAAACTCCATTAAAACCAAGTAACCTGGCATAGTATATGGAGACCACACCCCATTATAATGCTAGGGAGCCTCTGCAAGAGACAGCAGCTCATCATCGGACTCTATTATAGTGGAGGTTTGGTTAAGGTAAATTGACAGATGTGACCATCTGAATTTGTCAGTATGCCCTGGTCTGTGTATTCCATAGCATTTAGATCAGTTTACTACCATTCAAACTGTTAAACATCAGTCATTCCCTTTGCAAGTTCCAGGATCACCAATGTGATTTACTCACTTTTGATTCAGGTAGAAAGGAAAAGTTGATAAAAGTGGCTTAATCTGAGCAACGTGCTTGAACTCATCACCACCGTTGTTATCAAAAGAAGCACTCACTCAGCTGCAAAGGCAGTCGAACATTATTGTTAATGTTGGGTCAATCCATCTTCTATTTGACCCAATAAAAGTGAGGCTCAATAGAAGAGGCCATGGATCACAACTCAAGTTTCAAATATAATGGGAGATAGAGAGGAAGCAATTGGAGGATAAGATGCAATTTCAGAGTAGGACGTATATAAACTTTAGTCAGAATATATGGCTTTCAAACTGTGTAAGGATGCGTCAAGATTCATCAACTCTTCTTTAACAAACTATTTCAAATTTATGGCTATATTCTCTAACTAACCAAGCTTCAGAAGCATAATTATCCTTAATCTCAATTACTTAAAATAAATACTATTATATTGCATCATATCTCGAGTACCAAAACCATTAAAAATATGTGGGTAGCATGTTTAGCGTAACAGCGTAACACTATTACAGTGCCATGGGCCCAGGTTGGAAACGAACACTGTCCCAATGGAGTTTATCTGTTCTCCCAGTGATGTGCATGGGTTTTCTCTGGGAGCTTTGGTTTCCTCCCGCCCTCCAAAACATGCAGGGATAGGAGGGTAATTGGGTGTAATGAGTGGCATGAGTTTCATGGGCCAGAAGTTCATTCTACTGTGCTGTATCAGAAAATCAAAGCACTTGGTGAAACCCATACAAACATAGAGATAATGTACAAATTTGTTCTAGACAGCGTTGAATACGAACCTGGGTCACTGGCACTGTAATAGCGTTGCACTAATTGTCCCATCCTTATCATTAAAGTGGAAAGTGAAAATTTATGCATCACTCAACATGGTCATCGGCACCACCGGTAGAATCAAAAGCACTCATATTTTCTGCTAAATCACCTGCAGCTTTATTGATTTTCTGCTTTAAAACTACACTATTGAAGGAATCAATAATGCAATTCCCTTCTCCACCTTATCCATATATCTGCCTCTGCTTTTTTCATCATTACCCAAGCACCCCTTTCAACTGGTTGGCTAGGTATACTACTCAGAGACAGATGTACATCAGATGAGAGTAAAAGAAATATTATGGAGGTGGAACAGACAGTGGGCAGGAGTAAGAATGATTGGATGGCTACTGTGATATCATGAAAATACTGTAAAGGGCTGAGGATTATAATATTGGTGACTACTGTGTTTGTTTGGTGTTGGTCTGTTAGCCTTGTCATCATCTGGGGTTTTAGTGCAGCTTTGGTAGTGCAGTTAACTGAGATTCACTGGTGATGGGTTGTGCAGATGGCTGGCTCCTCCCCCATCTACCTATTATATAACCCAGGTTTCCCACCTAAACCCTGAGCCCTACTGATGACCATTGTAAGACCCTACTCTTTATTATAAGCTAATAAAAGTGTGTGTTCTCCCTCCAGTGTGAGAGCTTTTACTCGCACCACAATTTTATTAGCTTACAACAAGATGGTAGTGCTACTCAAGCCGAGTACGCTGTTCATTGACCCACAGTCTCCAGATGCTGCTGAGGAGTTTGCTTACTGCCTTGACTGCTTCCAGGCCTACCTGATCGTGACCAAGGACATGTTCAACTTGGATGAACTCAAGAGGTCGGCCCTCGTTTCCAGGGTATGAACTAAGGGGTATGCAGTCATTTGGGACTCTGCAACCCATGATGCTGCCAGTGAGGCTTTGTAGACTCTGTATCTGAAATCACAAAATGAGGCCCTAGTGAGGCATCAACTCGCCTGGAGAGACGATCGACAACTATCTGCTTGACCCTTGCCAAGAAGTGCCGGTAGGAAACAGCTACTGGCTGTGTTCGTGAGGAAGAGCATAGTCACAGGGATCCGCTCAAGATACGTGATGCAGTGACTACTCCAGTTGGGTAAGAAAGACTTTGCCAGCTATGTTGAACTGGCCAAGTCCCTTGAACAGGTCAAGCTCGAGACTGACGACCTTGAAGTCAACGACAACGCTCTCCCCAGCGAAGCCTTCCCAGAGCCGGCAGCCCCCACAACCCCTGCCCTAACAGCAGCCGCCTCCCATGCTAAAGAGCCTCCCGTACAAGTGGTAGAAGCCAGCATCCTCGCTGCTGATGCCTCGCTAAGGACTCTGTCTGCTCCAGCTGTGGTAAGAGGGGATACTGGGAGAGGGTCTGCCAAGCGAAGAAAACCCCTGGGAAATCTACAGCCTGCACAGCTCCCAGTTCTGACTCCAGTCCCAAGCCATCACACTCAGACCCAAACTTGCCTACTCACTAAAGTAGGGTAGCAGTTGCAAAAGGGCACAAAAAATCTTGCACCCATCTTGCTGCGATTTGAATTTAGTGCTATCATCGTCAGAGGAGGAAGAAGGGCAGCCACGTGGCTGTGCCATGAGATCAATGCCATCTTGCCTGCCGGTGCATCAGGAAAGAGGGGGTTACTCGACCAAGGACTACAGAGTCTCCAGGGTCCTGGACCAAGACAGAGCTCAGCAACTCTATGGTGACTGTCAAGGTAAACAGACACTGAACTAGATGCTTAATTGACACTGGCTCTACAGAAAGTTTAATAGACTGTTCAGGAAAATAAACAAACTGTATCCTTCTAATTACCGTATATTTTTAGTGTCTCATTTGCACTCAAGAACATTGTACTATACATTTGTCTCATGAACGAGGGAATTTTGTAAACTTCATTTATATGTACTTAATGATTTGTGCTCCAGTATTGCTGAGTCTCGACTTCTTGTGTCACTTTAAAAGTGGGTCCTTGGAGTATTTTGGTCCCCACCCTCTCATAACAGTTCGGAACAGAGGGCCATTAAAAATTGGAGCCCACATGCAGCCTCTCCACACTTAATATCAACTCCCCACTTCTCTTCCCAAATCCGTCTCTGGATTGCAAGCCAATTGCTACAAAGAGCAGGCTGTGTTGCTGACTGAGACTCCGTAGTCCTTGGTCGAGTAACCCCCTCTTTCCTGATGCGCCAGCAGGCAAGATGGCATTGATCTCATGGCATGGCCACGTGGCTGCCCTTCTTCCACCTCTGACGACGATAGCGCTAAATTCAAATCCATAAAATCAGAGACTCAACGCCTGCTCAACGAGAAAATCATTGAACCTAGCACTAGTCCGTGGAGAGGGCAAGTGGTCATAGTAAAAGGGGAAAAACAAGTCCATGCTAGTAATTCACTATAGCCAAACAATTAATTGTTTCACACTGCTGGACGCATACCCCCTTCCTTTAATTTCAGACATGGTGAATGATATTGTGCAGTATCAGATCTATTCGACCATCGACCTGAAGGCTGCCCATCATCAGCTGCTAATCTTTTCCAAGGACCGTCCCTATACCACATTTGAGGCAAACAGCCATCACTTTCAATTCTGGAGGGTCCCTTTCTGTATTACCAATAGGGTTTCTGTCTTCCAGAGGCAAATGGACAGAATGGTGGATGAGTACAGATTGAAGGCTACCTTCCCTTACCTCAAAAATGTTACCATCTGTGGCCATGCCTTGGAGGATCATAATGCCAACCTTCAGAACTTTCTCCATGCAGCAAAACCCCTAACCTCACAACTCCAGCAAGTGTGTTCAAGACTAAATGACTGGCTATCCTTGGCTACGTAGTGGAGAATGGTATTATTGGCCCCGACCCCAATAGGATGCACCCCCTGTTAGAGCTCCCTATTCCAAGGACCATGAAAGCTTTGAAGAGATGCCTGGGGTTTTTACATTTTATGCCCAGTGAGTCCCTCAATATGTTGATAAGATTATTATCCCCCTCTTAAAATCCATTACTTTTCCCCTCTCGGCTGAAGCCCAAATGGCTTTTACTTGTGTCCAAAGCCATATTGCTAAAGCCACCATGCACATAGTGACGAGAATGTACCTTCCCAAGTTGAAAGTGATGCTTCAGATGTGGCTCTGGCCGCGACCCTTTACCAGTCAGGCAGGCCAGTTGGATTTTTCTCCTGGACCCTACAAGGCCACAAGCTCTGGAATCCTGTGGAGGATGGCTCAACCCATTGTAGAAACTATCAGGCACTGGAGGCACTATCTGGCTGGTAGGAAATTTGCCATCCTCACTGACCAGTGCTGTCACATTTATGTTCAATAACATCAAGAGAGGCAAAATTAAAAATGACAGAATTGCTAGGTGGAGGATCGAACTCTCCATTTGTAACTATGGCATTGCCTATCAGCCAGGTGCCCTTAATGAGCCTCCAGATGCCTTTATCCAGAGGAAGCTATGTCTCAGCACACACCGGCCAACTGCGATCTCTACACAATGAGCTTTGCCGTCCTGGGGTTACCCGCATGGCTCACTTTGTCAAGGCGTGCAATCTGCCCTACTCATTGGAAGATATCAGGGAAATGACCAGGTCCTGCCAGGTCTGCACGGAGTGCAATCTGCACTTCTACCACCCTGTTAAACCACACCTGATTAAGTCATGCCAGCCCTTCAAATGGTTCAGTGTTGATTTTAAGGGACCTCTTCCCACCACGAACAGGAATACATTTTTTATTTCCATCATTGATGAGTACTCCCACTTCCTGTTTGCTATCCTATGTCCAGACTAATCAAGGACCTAGATTGTGATTTCACCCTGTTTAGGTATCCGGCTATATTCATAGTGACTGGGAATCATCATTTATGATTAAGGAGCTATATCAGTAACTGCTGGCAAGGGGTATTGCATCCAGTAGGACTATTAGCTACAACCCTAGGGGAAAACGCAGATTGAAAAAGAAAACGCCACTGTAGCGCGTCGAATGAACAAAATACTTGTTAGCTCAAACCAAGGCTTAAATCAGCAAAAGACTGGAGCATATTACAGCAAGGTCAACCAGACCAGACTGACCTGGGTCTGGTTGGGAGCAGCCCTTTATGACCTAGAAGTAGGAGTGGATACGACTCAGCCAATCACAACAACTATATGCAAATATATACAAATATACATTAATGATAGTACCCTGTACTATCACAGCCATGTTCTGGAAAGCTGTCAGAAAGACCCTCAAGAGGCTTCCCAGACTCATGCTGACAGGATGTCCTACCCATGGCGCTCCACTCCATCCAGTTGCGACTCTGTACAATGACCAATGCGACTCCTCACAAACTTTTATTCAATTTTGAAAGATCAGCATCGGAAACTACACTCCAACCTTGCTCACCACATCAGGTCCAGTCCTTCTAAGAAAGCACGCGCGAAGAAGCAAGACCAACACCCTGATGGAGTTGACGAGACTACTCCATGCCAACCCCACATATGCCTACGTGGAGTACCCAAATGGCAGGGAAGACAGTCTCTATCAGGGACCTGGCACCCACCGAAATTGAGAGTTCGTTGCCTTAGGTGACCCACAAGTTTCAGAACTCTTTCACCACCTCCAATCAGGGTCTCAGGAGATTCGGTTCAGGAGGAAGAATCATCTCCCTCCATCATAGAACCAGAGACCCTACTGCCCATTGTACCTCCCCTACGAGAGGACCAGGAGACCCAAGGAACCCAAGGCCCACCAGTGAGTGCTGAGGCACTCCTCCAGGATTTCCAGACCCATGGATCATTTAAATCTGTAAATAATTATATATTTTGATTATTATTTTTGCCTTTATTCACGTCACAGGTAATCATTTTCATTTTTCTCCATCTACTCTTAAAACTATTAATCAATCTACTGATCACCACAGTAGAGAGGGTTTGTTGTGAATGTTACATTTTTAAGCATCTTTTTGTCTCCTAGAATTGGTGCACTGCAGAAATGTAATACTGAACTGGAGTTATTAATTTTAAGCTCCTTTTCAACCATCAAAATTTAAGAAGTCCTTATATGAAGAACTAATTTGAGATTTACTCCAATTTAAACTGGCTGACACTGCACTGGATGCAAGGAAAACGGGTTTTCCTTCAATGTCACAGAACCTAATAGAGAGAAAAACATGGCGAGCAGTGTCTTGAGTTCCCAGTCAGCGCTTGTGCCACAAAAGATTCTGCACCAGAGGCACTGAGAATTAAAACCTACCCCTGGGCGAATTGATGCAAAGAACAAAAATGAAAGACTATTTTTGAATGTTTTAGAGATCACAAACAAAGAGGGGAAGGAAGTGGTCTGACAAATAAATGAGAATGATAAGAATGCCATTGTATTGATTATGCTAGGTCTTAATTTCTGTATATTAATCAGTGAAATTTGAAGAATACATTTTCTCAGTAGATGTGTTCTTCCTCACAAAGTTAGAAGTTAGCTGGGGTGTATGCTTTATTAATGACCCAAGAGTTAGAAATAAGAGAAAACTAAGGGGATATACAAATATAGATGATCCTAAAAGAGCAATGATGTTAAATTACAATAGAGGAAATTATTATTTTGAGGGAAAAGTAGATGGAAATTACAATAAATAAGGAACTAATAGGTACTAATTGCTATTTTTTTTAATCTTTTAGGTTGGTGGGTGATAAATGGAGTTCAATATGAACAAATATCAATGCTAAGTATTAAAGAGGATCTATGTATGAAATGTTCATTCAATTCACTGGTGAGCGAAGAGATGTGGAGGTAGAGAGAATAAATCTCCTAAACTGTCATCACAATGCTTAGCTTAGCAGTAAAAAAAAAAGGTATGCGAGTTCTAGCGGTGTACTTGGATATAAATCAAATGAGGTTGAATTGCTGTGCACCGCCTCAGATTGTATCTCAGTATTTCCAGCCATTTCTTTTACGGATATTATTTTCCACCAGAGACTGCAGAGCTGAACAATTAAGAATATGTCAGCCTTCAATTATGGGAACACTTCAAGAAAGCTAGTTTTGTTTTAGTTTATAAACAAAAGATATTGAGGTGCAACTTCATGTATGATGATAGAGGTTTTGCTTCTCTTTATTACTGTGGTGAATGTTTCAAATATTAGAGGAAGCAAGATAAATATCTGAATGTTAAAAGGGAAAACAAATCAGAAAACTTCTTTTCACATACCTGGCTATGTGGAATGAGTTGCTGGAGAGACAACCCAAGTAAATAACATCAATTGGTTCAATTGACAATTTTTTTTAAATCTAGTAAGGGTGGAATAAATAAGATGACACAAATTCAGATACATGGCTTAAGATCGAATAACCCTTTCTTGTTCTTAAATTCTTCCATTCTGCGTATACAGAATTCCAAACACAGTAAATCATCACTTGCCATATTAAGGTTTCTGGAGCATGCATTAAATATACTCAAGGTGTGGAAAGTTGGAGATTTTCCCATTAGTAATCCAACACAATTTCTCCTAGCAACCATCAGAGTCAATTTCATGAACCATCTTTCCTAGTTACACTTCTCTCTGGTTGCAACTTGTTGTTCCACATAATATGGTGGGATGGAGAATCTAAGGCCTTTAACAGCATTTCAACTCATGTGTGAATGGTCAGAATGAGTTTCATTGTATCACTATTTTGGAATGGATCAGAGCCTGTATTTAGATCAAACAGTTTAGACCAGTCGGTCTCCAAACAATTTATGAGAAATTTCTTCTAAATTCCAAGCACAGAGCTCTACACAAATAGGAAAGCATTATCAATAACAAATTTAAATCTTCTGGTGCCAAATGACAATTGATTTTTTATTTTTGAAAAAACAAGCAATATTGTATTATGATCAAGACAATTTAAAAAGAAATCTTATTTTGGAAAAAAAATTATATTTTTGTTAAAGGGAACACTACCGTGCCTGTTGCTATGATGTTGGGAAATACTCTGTATATTCCAAATAAACATGTATTTGGAGGGTGGTGAGGGAGAGGGGGGGGTGAAGTTTTTCCTTCTGCTTTATGCTGAAAGGTTTTGAAAACCATCAAGGATGAAGCACTAAATTCATCCCGATGCATTCAAAGGAGTACTAGTCACCGTTGCTTGCACAGTGTGTCATAATTTGTCTTGAGAACACAGAGCACAATTATTTCAACGTGTGAAGCTGACATCTTGAGCTATGGTGTGCAGTGCTCCATCAATAAGAAACTATCTCACCATTCTCTACATGTCAAGGAAGCTGAATATCTAACATGAAATGCCAGAAAAGTATAATGCCTCATTCTAAATTTAAAAGAGCAAAGGGGTAAACATTAAATGCTGATTGGCTAGGCATTACTGAAACTGGACAATTTAAATTCTGGGTTTTGTTAAAAAATAACACGGACTCTGCACATCTGTGATATAAGATTTTGTGAACAGGTGCCATTATACCCATGGGCAATTTCACTTCAACAGAGAACCAGAGTAAAAATAAACAGCCTTTCCTATATACCCCTTTTGCCAATATTAAAATTATACTACTATAGTTTTGTGCCCATTTAAAACTAATCTCTACCACCAAATTTCTCCATTATGAACATCCAAGGACAAAAAAAAACACTTTATATTCAGGGTAAACTAGTATTGATTATTAACTTTATCATGAGGATTCGATATTGAAACATCCAATCTTCTTTCATGTGACTGCAATGTTAAAATGCAAATGTCTATTTATTTGGATCAATCAAAAAATGAATGCTTTTTCCAGTCAGTCAACCACTATATCACTATTATATTAAAAAAAATAATCAATCAGTATAAACATTACAAATGTTCAGAGGAAAATCTAAACTAAATCAGGAATATATGCTTTAAAAAGAAACAGCTAGTTCAGATCCAAACCAGATGCCATTGAAGAGTATGGGTGATTGATTATATTTGACAAAACTTGGAATTTCTCAACTTTGACTTTTCATTCACTATTTTCCTTCATTCCAATGCAAAAGATAATTTTGCATTCTTTATGCTTTGCTACCCTACCGTTCTTCCATGGTTCTTAGTTTCATGACAGCTTTTCATTCCCATTCTATGGCTCCTTGACATTTTTTCCTGGATTGGTGATGATGGCCAATTATCAATCACCAACTCCTACCTCATCTAAAACTACCATTTTGTTCCAAACTGAAAAATCTGATGTGTGGTGTAAATGGGGATTTTCAAACACAAAATAGAGTTTGCTTCATGAAAATAATCACGCGCAACAAATGCCCGAGTTGCATCAAAAGGTAAGTGAGAAATGACGAGGAGCAGCAAGGCACTATCAAGTTGGATCTAACAAGGACCTGCAGATAAATTACATAAGGGCAGCCAAGAGGCATCAGAGTTCAGAAAGAGGGTGCAAGTTTTCAAGAAACTCTGCTAATGTTAAGCAAAGGTAGAAAGAAACACCATGAGATTAGGGCATCCCTTTGGGCCATTGACATTTAGTTTTCATTTTTTTTTAAAAAAAGCTTTTGACTTTGTAATATAGAGATTGTTGATACAAGAAAACCTGAGAATCACTGACATAGATGAAATCTCTTTAGATGCTATAGTAATTAATTTTGAATGATGTCTTCAATATTAATGGTAATTTCCTCCCAAATTGTTGAATGTGATGATGTTTCAAAATAAACAAAGTACTGCCAAGTAGTACGATTCCCACCCAATGCTTAGATTTGAAGTCCAATTTGTAGCAGACAGTTAGGGAAGAAAGGGTGTTCTGTGAGCCCCAACTCATTTAGTTTAGACAGATTTATGGTTGTGTAAAAATAAAGAGAAATGTTATGCAAATATTAAACTCAATTTTTTTTTGATTATACACATGACTAAGTGCATCATTTAGATAGATAATTTCTAGTGCCCTCCATGATGTTTGGGACAAAGAAACGTTTTTCCTTGATTTGCCCCTATGCTCCACAATTTAAAATTTGTAACCAAACAATTCACATGTGATTAAAGTGCACATTCCATATTTTATTCAAGGTTATTGGTTTCTATTTTGGTTTGACCATGTAGGAATTACAGCATTTTTTATACATAGATCCCTCATTTCAGGGCACCATAATGTCTGGGATATTTAGCTTTATGGGTGTTTGAGTACTCAGGCATGTTTAATTGCCTCATTGGTGCAGACATAAGAGAGCTAGGCTTGCTTGTGAGCTTTTGATCACTTTTGGAGTCCATAGTTGCCATTTTTCAACATGAGGACCAGAGTTGGCCAATGAAAGTCAAAGAAGCCATTCTGAGGCTGAAACAAGAATAAAACATTACTCAAACCTTAGGATTACCAAAATCAACAGTTTGAAACATCTTGAGAAGAAAGTGTACTGGTGAGCTCCGTCATTGCAAAGGGACTGGTAGTCTAAGTAACATCTCCAATGCTGATGACAGAAGAATTCTCATCGTAGTGAAGAAGAATCCCCAAACTCCTGTCCGACAGATCGGAAACACTCTTCAGGAGGCAGGTGTGGATATGACAATGACTACTGTCTACAGACGACTTCATGAACAGAAATAGAGATTACACTGCAAGATGCAAACCATTAGTTGGCCACACAAGCAGAATAGCCAGATTACAGTTTACCAAGAAGTATTTCAAAGAACCTGCAGAATCCTGGAAAAAGGTACAATGTATTGTGGACAGATGATACCAAGATCAACCTGCATCAGAGTGATGGCAAGAGCAAAGTGTGGAGGAATGAAGGTCCAAAGTATACCACCTCATCTATGGAACAGGTTGGGGTGCTTGGCATGTATGACTGCCACAGGGACTGGCATACTCATCTTCATTGATGATATAACCACTGAGGCCACTAGCAAAATTGAATTCTGAGGTGTATAGAAATATCTTATCTGCTCAGGTTCAAGCCAATGCCTTCAAGCTCATTGGATGGTGGTTCATCCTACAGCAAGACAATGATCCCAAACATACTGCTAAAGCAACAAAGGAGTTTTTCAAAGCTAAAAAGCAGAAAATACTTGCCATGGCCAAGTCAGTCACCTGATTAAAATCCAACTGAGAATGCTTTCCATAAACTGAAGAGAAAACAAGGGGGCAAGTTCCTGAAATAAGCAGCAGTAGTAGAGGGTGCAGGAGATGCCTGGCAGACCATCACCAGAGAAGATACTAAGGACCTAGTGAAGTCTATTAATCACAGACTTCAAGCAGTCATTGTATGCAAGGGTTAGGCAACAAAGTGCTAAACGTGACTACTATAATATACAATTGTCAAACCAAAATGCATGCAAATAACCTTGAATAAAATCTGGAATATGCACTTTAATCACATGTAAATTGTTTGATTACAATTCAAAACTGTGGAGCACAGAGGCAAGAAAAAGAAATACAGTCCCAAACAATTTCGAAGGCACAATAATTTTGTACCACTAGTCCTTTAAATACTGCAGGTGTGAGATCTCAATTCAATACAGACTTCTTCAGACCAACACAAGCCAGTCCCTAACATTTAAAGACCTCTGCCTAAATCCAGCAGAATTTTGTTTGAGCTGGTGAGGAGTGAAAGTTTCACAATGAAGCAGATAGACTGGGTCATCATTGGGACACTGGGGAAAAGCAGATGAAATGGAGGAGGGGGAAAAATTAAATTAGGAGCAAGAGTATCAGTGGGAAGGGATGAAATGTGGGAAAGCTGACAAATCTCAAAGTATCCTTATGGAACTAAAAAAGAATATTAGGAGATTTTACCTTTCCACCAATAGTGATTGGGACTCCCATACTGTAAAATGGCTGAATGGCATGGAGTTTCTTAAGTGTGTTCAGCAAAATTTTATAAATCAATATAGAGGTACCAACTAGAGAGAATGCAATACTGGATCTCCTATCAGTGATCTAGACAGGAAAGGTGGCAAAAGTATGTATAGAGGTACCAACTAGAGAGAATGCAATACTGGATCTCCTATCAGTGATCTAGACAGGAAAGGTGGCAAAAGTATGTATAGGGGAACATTTTGGGTCCAATGATCATAATGCCATTAGTTTCAAGTTAATTATGGATCAGGATAAGTCTGGTCCTCAGGTTAAAATTCTAAACTGGAGAAAGGCCAGTTTTGAAAAAAAAATCAGAAGGGATCAAGAAAGCATGTTTTCTGGCAGGGATGCGTGAGGTAAGTGGAAGGCCTTCAAAGGCAAAACTGAGAGTATAGAGTTTGTATGTTCCTGTCAGATTAAAGGCATAGTTATCAAGCATAGGGAACCTTGGTTTTCGAGGGATATTGGGGATCTGGTTAAGAAGAAAAGGTTTATAGCAGGTATAGGCACAAGAGCAAATGAGGTACTTGTGGAGTATTAAAAAATGCAAAGGATGGCTAAAAGAAGATGTTGCTTTGGAAGAAAATGTGAAGGAAAATACTAAGGGTTTCTAGAGGTATATTAAGATGAAAAGGGTAGTGAAGAGCAAAATTGATCCCATTGATGATGAGTGGCAAGCTTTGCATGGGGTCAGGAGAGATGGGAGAGATCTTAAATGGGTTTTTTGCATCAGTATTAACTCAGAAAACTGGCAGAGTCCAGGGATGTAAGGAAAACAGGCAATGAAGTCATGAAAACTATAAGCAAATAAGGGTGGATAAATCAGAAATCAGAGAAAGCTACATAGAAATTGCAGGCGCCCTGGCAGAAATATTTAAAATGTCCTTAGCTACACGTGAGGTACCAGAGGACTGGAGGGTAGCTCATGTTGTTCCGTTGTTTAAAAAAGGCTTCAGAAGTAACCCAAGTAATTATAACCTGGTGAGCCTGATATCAGCAGTAGACAAATGAATGATAAGTTTCCTTCCTAAGAGATGGTATATACAAGTGCTTGGATAGCTAGGGACTGATTAGGGATAGTCAACATGGCTTTGTTTTTCAAGGTGGTTGTCAGGAAAGTTGATAAGGAAACGCTGTAGATGTTGTCTACATGGACCTTTTCTGGTCTGACAAGATCCACATGTGAAGTTAGTCAATTATAGTGAGATAGTAAATTGGATTCGACATTGGCTGTACAGAAGAAATCAGAGTGGTCATGGATGACTACCTCTCAGACTGGAGAACTGTAACTAGTGCTGTGCCTCAGAGATTGGTGCTGAGGCAATTGATGTTTGTCATCTATATCAATGATCTGGATGATAATGTGGTAAATTGGATCAGCCAGTTTGTCGACGACAAAGATTAGAGGTGACGTGCTCAGTGAGGAAGGTTTTAAAAACTTGCAGAGGAACCTGGATCAGCTTGGGGAAAATAAATAAATAAATAAATAGATAGATAGATAAATAAATAAATCGGTTGGTAAAATGGCAGGTAGAATTTAATGCAGACATGCGAGTTGCTGCATTTTGTCAAGTTTCTTACATAGAAACATAGAAAAATAGAAGATAGGAGCAGGAGTAGGTCATTCAACCCTTCGAGCCTGCTCCGCCATTCAACGAGATCATGGCTGATCTTAAAGTTCAGTACCCCGTCCCCACCTTCTCTCCGTAACCTTTAATATCCTTATACTGAATATATCTAATTCCCTCTTAAATATATTTAAAGAACCTGCCTCTACTGCCCTCTGTGGCAATGAATTCCACAGATTCACCACCCTCTGGGTAAAGAAATTCCTCCTCATCTCGGTCCTAAATGGTTTGCCTATTATCCTCAAACCATGGCCCCGGGTTCTGGATTTTCCCATCCTTGGAAACATCCCATCTGCATCCATTCTGTCCAGTCCTGCCAGAATTTTATACGTCTCTATGAGATCCCCTCTCAATCTTCTAAAATCCAGGGAGTACAATCCCAATTTGCGCAATCTTTCCTCATAAGTCATTCCTGCTTTCCAGGTATCAGCCTGGTGAATCACCTCTGCACTCCCTCCATTGCAAGAACATCCTTCCTTAGATAAGGTGACCAAAACTGCACACATTACTCCAGGTGTGGTCTCACCAAGGCCCTGTACAGCTGCAATAAGGTATCCTTGTTCCTATACTCAAACCCTCTTGATATGAAGGCCAACATACCATTTGCCTTTTTAACCGCCTGCTGTACCTGCATGCTCACCTTCAGAGACTGGTGTACAAGTACCCCTAGGTCTCTCTGCACTTCCCCATCTCTTAATCTATTGCCATTCAAATAGTAATCTGCCCTCCGGTTTGTATTACCAAAGTGGATAACCTTACATTTATCCACATTGTAGTGCATTTGCCATGTATCTGCCCAGTCCCTCAATTTATCCAAATCACACTGGAGCTTCCTGACCCCCTCTTCCATGCACACAACCCCTCCTAGCTTAGTGTCATCTGCAAATTTGGAGATATTACATCCAATCCCCTCATCCAGATCATTAATGTAAATTGTGAACAGCTGGGGTCCCAGTACAGATCCCTGTGGCATCCCACTGGTCACCGCCTGCCACTCAGAAAACGAGCCATTTATCCCAACTCTCTGTCTTCTACCTGCCAGCCAGTTCTCAATCCACATCAATACTTTGCCCCCAATCCCATGAGCCTTGATTTTGGAAGCCAGTCGTTTATGCGGGACCTTATCGAAGGCCTTTTGGAAGTCCAGGTACACCACATCCACTGGCTCTCCCCCATCTATTTTACCTGTCACCATCTCAAAGAATTCTAATAGATTTGTCAAGCACGATTTACCTTTTGTAAATGCATGTTGACTCCGTCCGATCCCTTCTCTGCTAGTCATATGCTCCGCTATTACATCCTTAATAATGGATTCCATCATTTTGCCCACTACTGATGCAAGGTTCACCGGCCTATAATTCCCCGCTTTTTCTCTACCCCCCTTTTTAAATAGTGGGGTAACATTAGCTACCCTCCAATCCATGGGTACTGATCCTGAGTCTATCGAGTTCTGGAAAATAATTCTTAAAGCATCTGCTATCTGAATGGCCACTTCCTTAAGTACACTAGGATGTAGATTATCAGGCCCTTGGGATTTATCCGCCTTCAATCCCATCAATTTCCCCAAGACCATGTCCTTAGATTTCTTTCAGTTCCTCCCTTGCATTAGTCTCTATGTTTCCCAACATCCTTGGGAGGTTATTTGTATCCTCTCTTGTAAAAACAGAACTAAAGTAAGAATTTAATTGGTCTGCCATTTCCTTATTCCCCATTATATATTCCCCTAATTCCGACTGCAAAGGACCTACTCTGGATTTCACCAATCTTTTCCTCTTGACATATTTATAAAAGCTTTTGCAGTCTCTAATTTCCCTTGTTATCCACGGTTGAGTCACCTTTTTTGGTTTATTTTTATGCCAAACCGGTATAAGCGATTTTTGCAATTTCTCCATTAGATCTGTGAATGCTTTCCATTGTCTATCCACAGACAACTCCCCCATAAACACCACCCAATCAATCTTACTCAACTCCCGTCTCATACCATCATAATTCCCTTTATTTAAATTCAGGACCTTAGTCTCGGTTTTAATTTCATCACTCTCCATGTCGAGTGAGAATTCGATCATATTGTGATCGCTCCTACCCAAAGGACCTCGTACAACAAGATTGTTGATTAGCCCCTTATCATTGCATAATACCCAATCTAAAATGGCCTGCTCCCGAGTTGGTTCCTCGACATATTGGTCTAGATAACCGTCCCGTAAACATTCAAGGAAATCCTCCTCCCCAGTATTTTTACTAATTTGGCTAGTCCAATCTATATGCAAATTAAAGTCTCCCATGATGACAGCTGTTCCCTTATTGCACGCTTTTCTAATTTCTCTTTTAATGCCTTCCCTCACCTCTACACTACTATTTGGAGGCCTATATACCACCCCCACTAATGTTTTCTGCCCCTTGCTATTCCTCAGTTCTACCCATATAGATTCCGCATCTTCCGAGTTGATATCCTTTGTCAATCGTGTCGGTCCCTTCTCTCACCATCAATACTACCCCACCCCCTTTTCTTTCTTGCCGATCCCTCCTAAATATCGTATACCCCGGGATGTTAAGTTCCCAGGCTTGCCCACCCTGCAGCCATGTTTCTGTAATCCCAATCAAATCATCTGATTTGTCATCTGATTGTACAAATTCAACCTGACGAAGCATCATTCTCTGGTCCTTGGTGCAAAAACAACACAATCAGACATAACACGTACAGACAAACAATACGTATGCAGGACAAGTATTATATCTGTAATAAATAAATAAATAAACATTTTCTTCATACAAATTAGAATGTCAGATGATTAGTGTGAGCAGTTCCTTGGGTCATTCAGCATTCTCACTGCTCGCGGGGAGAAGCTGTTCCACAGCCTGGTGATGCTGGCTCTGATACTCCTATATCTCTTCCCCAGTGGGAGCAGATAAAATACTTCATGCAGGGTGGAAGGGGTCCTCAATGATTTTGTGCACCTTCAAATTACAATCCCAGTAGATCACATCAGTGGAGGGGAGGGAGACTCCTGTGATCCTCTCTGCCACTCTTATAATTCTGTGGATTGACTGCTAATCCACATTGTGATGCAGCCAGCCAGGATGCTCTTAATAGAACTCCTATAGAAGGTTAACATAATGGAGGCTGGTAGCCTTGCTTGTTTCAATCTTCTCAGGAAGTGCAGTCGCTGTTGCACCTTCCTGACAAAGGACGAGATGTTGAATGTCCACGATAAGTCACTAGTTAAGTGAATTCCAAAATACAGTGTTCTCCACTCTCTCAACTACATAGCTGTTGATGTGTAGAGGAGGCTGATCATTCCTGAAGTCCACAATCATCTCTTTCATTTTTTTCCCCATATTGAGATTCAGATTTTCACTCTTGCACCATATCACGAGATTTTCCACCTCTGTGTTGATGAGGCCAACTACTGTTTGGTCATCTGCAAACTTGATGACACTGATGGAGCTGGATCTGGTGATGCAATCATGGGTCAGTAGCGTGAACAAAAGCAGGCTGAGCATCGAGCCCTGAGGTGTACCAGTAGTCAGCTTGACAGTGCTCGACTTTTGGAAGGACACTCCAAGATAGGACATACACAGTAAATGATAGGGCACTGATGAGTGCAGGATTTCAGATACATAATTCCCTGAAACTGGCATCACATGTAGTTAGGTTTGTAAAGAGTTTTTTTTTTGCTTATTAGCCTTCATAAATCAAAGTATTGAAAATAGGAGTTGGATGTTATGATAAAGATGTACAAGACATTGGTGAGGCCAAATTTGGAATATTGTATGCAGTTTTGGTCACCAAACTACAGGAACGATATCAATAAGGTTGAAAGAGTGCAGAGAAGATTTACTAGAATGCTGTTGGAACTTCAGGAACTGAGTTACAGGGAAAGGTTAAACAGGTTAGGGCTTTACTCCCTGGAGTATTGATGAATTTGATAGAGGTTTACAAAATTATGAGGGATATATTTATAAAGTAAATGCAAGTAGGCTTTTCAAACTAGATTAGGTGAGATACAAACAAGAGGACATGTGTTAAGGGTGAAAGGGAGAAAGTTGGGGGGGGTAAATTAGGTGGAGTTTCTTTACAGAGTGGTGGGATTGTGGACTGAACTGCCAGCTGAAATGGTGAATGAGAGCCAAATTTTTCACATTTAAGAAGTTCACGAGGAGACCGCTGGTTCACCAAAGGGGCAGTTACAGGGAAAGGACACTTTTGCTTGTTTGAGTCCAAGTCTTCCACAGAGAAGCATGAAAGGCATGGAATTACTCCTTACAGATAGTGCTGGATTTGAACCCTAGGCACTGGGAGCTGTAACAACATTCCACTAATCGCTACACTAATTGTGTCACCCATATTTTATTTTAAGGAAATTAAGGATTTCCATGCCTTTATAAATAAAGGAACTAAGCAGGAAAAAAGGATGCTAAACATTTATGAAAGCTGAAAGATTGAGTTGAACCTTAGACTTCAGAAGCTGTGAGAGAGTGGAGAGACAATTTACCTGAATGTGTACTAGAGGAAGTCAGAGACTAGTTTGTTGTTGCTCAGGTATTCAAGATGGATGCCTCTACAGGGTCATGTGTGTACTTTAGCTAATAAAGTATAGTTTAGTTAAAGAAACATCACATGGTTACAGGAGTGGAAGAAACACAACGAGTCTGCATATTAGGAGTGGAAGCAACACCAAGTGTGTGCAGAGTGAGAATCAGTCGATAGCAGCAGAGAAATGGAAAGTGTGAATACTCCTGATGCTATATATTGGACTGGAAAAGTTGACCGCAAGTGGAGGCTGTTCAAAGATGCATGCTGTACTTGCAAGCCAGTGGACTTGATAGCAAACCTGATGCATGGAAGATTGCGCTACTACATACCATGATGGGACCTCAAGCGCTAGAGCTTTTCAACACATTTGTTGTTTTTTATATAATCGAGGCAGCTGCCAGTGCAAGTTTGACAAGGTTATCAAGATGTTTGATGAACACTGTTCACCAAAGAAAAATGAAACGTTCGATATGTATCTGTTTTGCTCGTGCATGCAGCTACAGGGAGAGGGCTTTAATACAATGATAGATAGTGAGAGATATGCTGCAATGAGTGACAGTGCTTACCTTAGCTGTAGCTGTGAAGTTATGTCACACCACTGAATTAGCTCTGCAGCACGCAGAAAAGTTCAGAGAGAGTGCAAGAGCCAGTGAAAACAAAGCATAGCCATAGTACGTGTCCATAGGGATATAGGAAGCAACAAAAAGGAGACATTCAATTATAAACAATCTGGCATTCAACATGCACCAAAACAATGCCCAGTCTATGGAAAAGTCTGTAATAAGTGCTTAAAGAATCATTATGTAAAGCAATGTTTTTCAAAAGGGATACAAAACAGAAGTGAAACTGTACAAACTTCAGAGAAATTTATCTCAATGATACACTTTTCATTGGCATGGTAGTGCAGGAAGATTATAAACTAATAGCCACTCAACACCCAAACATAAACAGGGTTAAACAGGACAAGTAGACTGTGGCATTACATACAAATGGAACAAATATTCCTTTCAAGCTGGACACGAGGGCAAAGGTCATCTAGATCTGTGAGCATGACATAAGGGCAATGAAGATAAATCCATATGTCCATGAAAATCCTGTACAGCTTAAAGCATACAATGGCCAGAACATTGACACGAAAGGTACATGTAAACTCAAGGTGAAAGTTAAAGATAAAGATCACAACCTCAGGTTCGCAGTAGTCCCAGATAGTTCCTGGCGGGGGGTGCTGGATTGCGGGGCGGGGGGTGCTGGATTGCGGGGCGGGGGGTGCTGGATTGCGGGGCGGGGGGTGCTGGATTGCGGGGCGGGGGGTGCTGGATTGCGGGGCGGGGGGTGCTGGATTGCGGGGCGGGGGGTGCTGGATTGCGGGGCGGGGGGTGCTGGATTGCGGGGCGGGGGGTGCTGGATTGCGGGGCGGGGGGTGCTGGATTGCGGGGCGGGGGGTGCTGGATTGCGGGGCGGGGGGTGCTGGATTGCGGGGCGGGGGGTGCTGGATTGCGGGGCGGGGGGTGCTGGATTGCGGGGCGGGGGGTGCTGGATTGCGGGGCGGGGGGTGCTGGATTGCGGGGCGGGGGGTGCTGGATTGCGGGGCGGGGGGTGCTGGATTGCGGGGCGGGGGGTGCTGGATTGCGGGGCGGGGGGTGCTGGATTGCGGGGCGGGGGGTGCTGGATTGCGGGGCGGGGGGTGCTGGATTGCGGGGCGGGGGGTGCTGGATTGCGGGGCGGGGGGTGCTGGATTGCGGGGCGGGGGGTGCTGGATTGCGGGGCGGGGGGTGCTGGATTGCGGGGCGGGGGGTGCTGGATTGCGGGGCGGGGGGTGCTGGATTGCGGGGCGGGGGGTGCTGGATTGCGGGGCGGGGGGTGCTGGATTGCGGGGCGGGGGGTGCTGGATTGCGGGGCGGGGGGTGCTGGATTGCGGGGCGGGGGGTGCTGGATTGCGGGGCGGGGGGTGCTGGATTGCGGGGCGGGGGGTGCTGGATTGCGGGGCGGGGGGTGCTGGATTGCGGGGCGGGGGGTGCTGGATTGCGGGGCGGGGGGTGCTGGATTGCGGGGCGGGGGGTGCTGGATTGCGGGGCGGGGGGTGCTGGATTGCGGGGCGGGGGGTGCTGGATTGCGGGGCGGGGGGTGCTGGATTGCGGGGCGGGGGGTGCTGGATTGCGGGGCGGGGGGTGCTGGATTGCGGGGCGGGGGGTGCTGGATTGCGGGGCGGGGGGTGCTGGATTGCGGGGCGGGGGGTGCTGGATTGCGGGGCGGGGGGTGCTGGATTGCGGGGCGGGGGGTGCTGGATTGCGGGGCGGGGGGTGCTGGATTGCGGGGCGGGGGGTGCTGGATTGCGGGGCGGGGGGTGCTGGATTGCGGGGCGGGGGGTGCTGGATTGCGGGGCGGGGGGTGCTGGATTGCGGGGCGGGGGGTGCTGGATTGCGGGGCGGGGGGTGCTGGATTGCGGGGCGGGGGGTGCTGGATTGCGGGGCGGGGGGTGCTGGATTGCGGGGCGGGGGGTGCTGGATTGCGGGGCGGGGGGTGCTGGATTGCGGGGCGGGGGGTGCTGGATTGCGGGGCGGGGGGTGCTGGATTGCGGGGCGGGGGGTGCTGGATTGCGGGGCGGGGGGTGCTGGATTGCGGGGCGGGGGGTGCTGGATTGCGGGGCGGGGGGTGCTGGATTGCGGGGCGGGGGGTGCTGGATTGCGGGGCGGGGGGTGCTGGATTGCGGGGCGGGGGGTGCTGGATTGCGGGGCGGGGGGTGCTGGATTGCGGGGCGGGGGGTGCTGGATTGCGGGGCGGGGGGTGCTGGATTGCGGGGCGGGGGGTGCTGGATTGCGGGGCGGGGGGTGCTGGATTGCGGGGCGGGGGGTGCTGGATTGCGGGGCGGGGGGTGCTGGATTGCGGGGCGGGGGGTGCTGGATTGCGGGGCGGGGGGTGCTGGATTGCGGGGCGGGGGGTGCTGGATTGCGGGGCGGGGGGTGCTGGATTGCGGGGCGGGGGGTGCTGGATTGCGGGGCGGGGGGTGCTGGATTGCGGGGCGGGGGGTGCTGGATTGCGGGGCGGGGGGTGCTGGATTGCGGGGCGGGGGGTGCTGGATTGCGGGGCGGGGGGTGCTGGATTGCGGGGCGGGGGGTGCTGGATTGCGGGGCGGGGGGTGCTGGATTGCGGGGCGGGGGGTGCTGGATTGCGGGGCGGGGGGTGCTGGATTGCGGGGCGGGGGGTGCTGGATTGCGGGGCGGCGGGTGCTGGATTGCGGGGCGGGGGGTGCTGGATTGCGGGGCGGGGGGTGCTGGATTGCGGGGCGGGGGGTGCTGGATTGCGGGGCGGGGGGTGCTGGATTGCGGGGCGGGGGGTGCTGGATTGCGGGGCGGGGGGTGCTGGATTGCGGGGCGGGGGGTGCTGGATTGCGGGGCGGGGGGTGCTGGATTGCGGGGCGGGGGGTGCTGGATTGCGGGGCGGGGGGTGCTGGATTGCGGGGCGGGGGGTGCTGGATTGCGGGGCGGGGGGTGCTGGATTGCGGGGCGGGGGGTGCTGGATTGCGGGGCGGGGGTGCTGGATTGCGGGGCGGGGGTGCTGGATTGCGGGGCGGGGGTGCTGGATTGCGGGGCGGGGGTGCTGGATTGCGGGGCGGGGGTGCTGGATTGCGGGGCGGGGGTGCTGGATTGCGGGGCGGGGGTGCTGGATTGCGGGGCGGGGGTGTTGGATTGCGGGGCGGGGGTGTTGGATTGCGGGGCGGGGGTGTTGGATTGCGGGGCGGGGGTGTTGGATTGCGGGGCGGGGGTGTTGGATTGCGGGGCGGGGGTGTTGGATTGCGGGGCGGGGGTGTTGGATTGCGGGGCGGGGGTGTTGGATTGCGGGGCGGGGGTGTTGGATTGCGGGGCGGGGGTGTTGGATTGCGGGGCGGGGGTGTTGGATTGCGGGGCGGGGGTGTTGGATTGCGGGGCGGGGGTGTTGGATTGCGGGGCGGGGGTGTTGGATTCCGGGGTGGGGGTGTTGGATTCCGGGGTGGGGGTGTTGGATTCCGGGGTGGGGGTGTTGGATTGCGGGGTGGGGGTGTTGGATTCCGGGGTGGGGGTGTTGGATTGCGGGGTGGGGGTGTTGGATTCCGGGGTGGGGGTGTTGGATTCCGGGGTGGGGGTGTTGGATTGCGGGGTGGGGGTGTTGGATTCCGGGGTGGGGGTGTTGGATTCCGGGGTGGGGGTGTTGGATTCCGGGGTGGGGGTGTTGGATTCCGGGGTGGGGGTGTTGGATTGCGGGGCGGGGGGTGTTGGATTGCGGGGTGGGGGTGTTGGATTGCGGGGTGGGGGTGTTGGATTGCGGGGTGGGGGTGTTGGATTGCGGGGTGGGGGTGTTGGATTCCGGGGTGGGGGTGTTGGATTCCGGGGTGGGGGTGTTGGATTGCGGGGTGGGGGTGTTGGATTCCGGGGTGGGGGTGTTGGATTCCGGGGTGGGGGTGTTGGATTCCGGGGTGGGGGTGTTGGATTGCGGGGTGGGGGTGTTGGATTGCGGGGTGGGGGTGTTGGATTGCGGGGTGGGGGTGTTGGATTGCGGGGTGGGGGTGTTGGATTGCGGGGTGGGGGTGTTGGATTATGGGTGTCTCTAATTTTTTGGGGGGTTTTTTTCAATATTTTTGATATAGTGGGTTTACTCTGAAAGGGTGTGCACAATTTATATTATGCATAATCAAGGTTTTATTTGAAATGTTCAAATGTTTTTTTCCTCATACTCTAGCAAATGTATCCTATCCATATGTGTGTATTTTTAAAAATTAAACTCAATAAAGATATTTTAAAAAGATGAACAATGACCAATATGTGTTCATGGACCCAAAAGCCTTGAATCCCAATATAAAGAAGGAACATTATCAGATTCCGACCAGAGATGCAATTTCAACCAAGATGGCCAGTGCATAGTTTTTCACTAAATTGGATGCATCCTAGGGCTTCTGGCAAATAAATCTGCATGAGATAACACAAAGTACTGTACATTTAATACACCATTTGGCTGATATTCTTGTCTGAGGATGCCTTTTGGAATTTCCTCAACTCCAGAAGTGTTCCACAGGACATTGGAACAAATCACAGAAGGTAGAAATGAGTTATGTGTGTACATGGATGACATGATCTTATAGGGATCCACACAGGAACAATATAATGAGGCACAAAGTGCTGCATTCAGAAGTATGGATTAAAGTTAAACAGAAAAAATGTCAGTTTGGTGTGAAGGAAGTCATTTTTCTGGGAGACAAAACTGTCAGAGGCAGGTGTGGAGCCAGAATAGAGCAAAGTGAAAGTAATTTTAGAGATGCCCAGACCCACTGAGAAAAAAGGGCACATTGAGAGTGCTGGGAATGATCAATTTCATTGATAAATTCATACCAAACCCATCTTCCAAATTAATGCACCTAAGTTGCTACAGGACAAATCCGAATTCAAGTGGACAGACAAGCATAAGTAAGAATGGGGATGAATGAAGACTGTTCTAACAATAGAACCAGTACTTTTGACGTTCTTTTCTGCATCCAGAAATATGAAAAAATCCACGGATACTTCAAAAGATGGACTACTTCAGGCTATGGGAGAAGAATGGAGGCCAGTCGCATACACATCACGGATGATGACAACATCTGAATATTGATATGCACAGATAGAGTGTTGAGAACTGGTCTATGGACTCGAGAATTTCCATAGTTATGTGTATGGTCTACCAACATACGTGGCAGAGACAGACACAAGCCATTAATAGCAGTAATCAAGAAAAATCTCAGTGAAATGTCGCCACAAATCCAAAGATTGATGATGAAGCTACAATGGTATGACTGAATTAGTGAACACACAAGGAAAATATTGTGTTGGCTGATACATTATCCAGGGGAACAATGCAGAGTGAAGCACACAATGAGAGTTCCACAGAGACAGGTGTGAATCTCCATGCAAATCTGATCACTGAATCTCTTCCTGTATCTGTCATGAAATCCAAGCAGATCACAGCTGAAACAGAAAAGGATACAGTTCTGCAGAAGGTTATCAAGAATCTGAATGAATGATGGACTAGAAGTGAATGTCAGCCATACTGGAACATTAGAGCTGAGTGCTGTCAATGGGCTTCTACACAGAGAGCAGAATCGTCATTCCTCAATCAATGCAACAAGAGATGTTAAAAATGGTGCACGAGGGCCTCCTTGGAATTAAAAAATGCAAGAGAAGGGCCAGAATTGCTGTTTATTGGCCAGGGATAAATGCTGACATTGACAGGATGGTTTCCAGTTGTGAGACATGTTTGAAACATCACACAAAGCAGTAGTCCCAGATGGACATGAATCTGACTTACCAGCAGAACCATGGCAGAAAGTTAGGACTGATCTGTTCCACGTGGATGGAAATAATTACTTCCTGGTTATTGATTATCGAACTATCTGGAGATTGTGTTGCTTTCTAATATGTCTGCTGCTTGTGTGATCAAATATATGAAATTGATCTTTGCAAGACATGGAATTCCTCCAATTGTCTACAGTGACAATGGACCATGCTACCATTGTAGAGAATACCAGAACTTTGCAGAAGAGCATGATTTTGAACATATGACTTCAAGTCCTCTACATCCACAGTCAAACAGTAAAGCAGACAAAGAGGTTCGCTTAGTTAAACTGTTGCTCAACAAAGCATTAGACAATGGCTTTACAGAGTTTTGCCACTTGTACATGGCATGTCACCTGCTGAGCTTCTGATGGGACAGACTATGCACCACACTTCCCAACTCTGCAGACCCAAACAGAACAGAGATGTTGAACAGAAACAAAGTGTCTGCAATGGAGACACAAAGCAAGCTATAACAAGTCAGCAAGAGGCTCAGAGATTCCAACATTTGGGGAAAAAAGGCTACTGTTCTGGAAGAAGTAAATCAAAAATCCTACACTGTCAGAACAGAGGATGGTCAAATACTGAGGAGGAATCAAAAGAGCCTGCTGAAAACACAACAGACAAATGTAGAAGATCCAGCCCACACAATAGCAGAGGAACCACCAACAGTGCTAGAGAGTAGTGCACCAGCAGAGCCGACATAAGCACCTGTGTTAAGGAGAACCACATGCCGGGGGGTCATGTGATGCAGTGGAGAGGGTAGTCGGGGTTCCTCAAAACTCCAGCATGAACATGGATAAAAGTACATTAAAATAGCAAGAAAGTGGGATAAAAAGTGTCTGGTAGAAAAATTAAAGCCAGAAGAATGGGCAAGGGAAAAAACAATTCTGAAAGAAAAAAAACAGCCCAAACACCTACCAGGAGTGCTGGCCTCATGGTGAATGAAATGACGGGAGTCAAGAGACCAAAACCATTGTCCTATCTGGAGGAACCTCGTGGCTAGAAGGCAGTGGGACCCATTCCATGGTGGGCCCAGGCACCAATGAGGATATCTTGAAGGTGGAGTTAGTACCGATGCATCAGGGTGAGCCCAGAGGTTTGCGGCAGGCACAGATAGGGAATGGCAGTGAAGAGGAGGCCACACCCATAAGTCCTGCAGTGTGAAGAAGCCAGCGAGACAGAGGCAACAGTGGAGAGAGGAGCTGCATTGGCAGTGATAACCCTAACGACGGAAGGATAGTCAGCGATGGCAGCGGCGATGGTGGAAGTGGCACTAAAGATGACCCCCAGTGATGGTCACATGGTGGTGAAAACTCTGGAACCTGCACAAAGCACCCGGAGGGAGGAAAAGAAGATGGTGAAGTCGCTATCCGCTCTGCAGACAAACAGGCCACTGAAACCACCCCCTAGGATCCCCAAGGAAGCAGATATGAGCAGACGAGCCAGCCAGGAAGAGAACACGAGTGCCGTGGCAAATGAAAAAATGCCTGTTCCAACTAGATGAGTCCCGCACACAAAGGGGAAAGATGGCAGAGGGCGCCACTGATGCAGAGATGGACAGAGGGGCCAAGAAAAGTTTGGCCCCAAAAGAACAACGCACAAGAAAAGGTGCAAGTAGCACCATAGACTTACCTTCGCCTGAAGAGAGGAACGAATCCTGGGTGCAGAGGCAATCCTCCAGAGACAGCAGGGGTGATTCTGACCTAGCGGTGATGGCATCGGGCAGCAGCACGGGAAGCACAATCCAACCATGCAGATAGTCAGGAAAAAGGAGCAGAGAGGAAAAGGACTGGAGCCTTTTATGAAAAACATTAAAGTGAGGATGGAAAAAGTAACAGAGGCTTCAGAAAGCAGAATTTTTAAAGTTTTAAGAGACCTGTCATTGGAGCTGGGAGAAGTTCAGAAAGCTATGGGAGAATTATCGGGAAGGGTGACTACTGTAGAGGAAAGGGTGGAAAGGTAGCATGGAGAGATTGGAAAATGAGGGCAACCTGGGGAAGGAAGAAAGAAAAAATATGGGACAGACTAGACACTCTTGAGAATCTTAGCAAAAGAAATAAAAATTGTGGGAGTGAAAGAGGAGATAGAAAGGAGAAATCCGATAACATTCTTTAGGGAATGGATCTCAAAAATATTCGGAAGGGACAGAGTAGGGAGGATCCTTCAAATAGAAGATGTTTGTCCAAAACCAGGTCTGGGACAGAAACGCCAGTCTGTCCTGATTAGATTGGCTGTTTTTCAGGAGAGGGAATAAAATCTTACAAGCAGCAGCCCTCGGAGCAAGGGAGAGTGGCAGTCCTGTGGAGTAAGAAGGGGACAAAGTCCTCTTTTATCTGGATGTCAGCACAATGCTCCTTAACATAAGGCATTTGATCCAGTTAGGAAAATATTGAGACATAAAGTAATTGGATCAACTTTATTGTATCCAGCAACCCAGAAAATATTCCTGCAAACAGGTGGAGTAAATTTTTCACTGAGGCCAGGGAAGCATTGAAATACACCAATATTCCACCCCCCCCCCCCCACCACCCCGCCACCCAAAAAAAATCTCCAAGGGAATCAATGAGAAAAGGAGCATCAAATGGTTATATGGTTAAACCAAAGGCTGGCTATGTAAAAATAACTGAAACCAATACTAGACCTGTAAGAAAAATAAATGTTTATTTTTTTTAAAAAAGGAAAAAAAAAGAATTTGCTGCAAGCTCTGGGGCGACTAAGTTGGTGGAAGCATAGAACATGGGTGCATTGGGCACACCCCTAAACGAGAAGGGCAAAGGCATCAAGATGCTTTGTGTTGGTGTCATGAGGAAAGGAGGATTGGAACTGTGGGGGAGAGGGGTAAGGTTCACATATTATTTGTCTGGAACTTTTTTTTTATATTTTGTTTTAATTTTTTAAGATTTGTTTTGTATTTGCCTGGCATGATCAAAACAAAATGCACTTTGGATTTAGCAAGAGGAAAGTATCCAGTGAGAGGTAAGGGAGGGCAGTCAAAAGAAAAAGAGCTGGAGCAATAGATGAAACAATGAAGTTCTTGAGCTTTAATGTTAATGGCTTAAATGGAATGGTGAAGAGGAAGAGAGTTAATTTTTAAAAAAATTAAAAGTTTGAAAAAAAATAAAAGTGGATATGACCTTCCTGCAAAAGACCCACCTTACAAATAGTGAGCATCAAAAATAAAAGAGCCTGGGTGGGACATATGATAACATCCTCCTTTAGCTCAAAGGCCAGGGAGTAGCTATTTTAAAAGGGAAAAATATCTCAGTAAAGGTCAAAAGCACAGTCATAGACCCTACAGGCAAATTCATAACTGTACACTGCCAAATATATTCTGAATCCAGGAAACTCATGAATGTATATGCCCCTAATTTTGACAACGAAAAGTTTATACAAAACGCTTTCTTTATTGGCAGAAGGGGAGGAAAATGTCTTAATTGGAGGGGATTTCAACTTTTGCCTAGATCTGGCAATGGACAAATCAGCCAAGAAAGTGACAAGAGCTAGGGCAGCAAAAGCAACAGTCTTTCATGAAAGATAAATCTGCTAGATGCTTGGAGATGATGACGCCTGAAGGAGAGGGATTATTCCTTCTACTCAAAACAGCATGACTCTTACACCAGAATTTACTTGTTTCTTACCTCAACTCAGCTGGAGGGTAGAATTATAGATACTGAATATACAGCTAGGCCATTATTAGATCATTCGCCTTTGTCAATGTCATACCAGATAAACAAGCCACAGCATACAGGTGGTGCCTTAATCCGCTGCTATTGAAAAAAAAGTTTTGCAGTCATATTAGAGCTCAAATAGAAATGTTCTGTGAAACAAACTGTGCCTCCACTGCCAATTTTTTTTTGCTATGGATACTTTAAAAGCCTTTCTGAGAGGACAAATAATTGGATATACTAAAAGTATTAAAGAGTACATCAGGAAGGTCAGTGAATTGGAACAAGAGATAACTTAATTGGAAAGGACTACCAAGGTTCAGACTCTGAGGGAATGTTTGGAACATTAATAAATAAAAAGCTCAAGTACAACACTTTGCAAGCATACAAAATGGAAAAAGCAATATTAAGATCTAAGCAAAGGTACTATGAGCTAGGGGAAAGAGCCCATAAGGTATTGTCCTGGCAGCTGAGAGCAGAGGAATCTGCAACAATTAATGCAATTCAAACAGGGCCAGACAAGATTTCTTATAAACCAAAAGAAATAAATGGAGTGTTTAGACAATTCTACACACAATTTTACAAATCTGAGTCAAAGACAATTCGACACACAATTTTACAAATCTAAGTCAAAGGGGGATTTGGAAAAAATGGATGAATTCTTGTCCAACCTGCAATCTGAATAGTAAGAGGGGTTAGATACCACCTTCTCAGAGGAAGAATTAATAAAAGCATCGAGCTCGCTACAGTCCAATAGATCTCCAGGAGAGGAGGGTTCCCTCCTGAGTTCTATTTAGAATTCAAGGATCAAAAAATGCAATTATTTAGGAAAGTGCTGAACCAGGCACCTGAACCATACCCTCCCAGAGTCTTTTTCAATGGCAATAATTACGGTAAATCCTAAAAAGGATAGGGACCCACTAAAGCTGTCCTCCTATAGACCAATCTCACTTTAAACACAGACTACAAAATAATAGCTAAAGCTTTGGCAAATAGACTGGCTTGGAATTTGCCAAAACTAGTAAATCTGGCTCAGGTGGGGTTTGTGCAGAGAAGACAATTAGCAGACAATATAAGTAGGTTACTCAATATAATTCACCTGGCACTATCAAGGGCAGATCTAACTATAGCTGTATCACTTGAGAAAGCCTTTGATAGAATGGAGTGGGACTTTTTGGTGAAATTTGAATTTGGACATTCATTCATAAATTGGGTTAAAGCATTGTACAACAAACCCAAGGCCAAAGTTATTGCTAAAGGGGAAATATCTTCAACTTTCCTACTGACCAGATCTTGTCTGCTATCCCCTGCTCTATTCTTATTGTCAATTGAACTATTAGCAGAAGCCATTCACCAGGATCCAGACATTAAATGATTTAGAGTGAGCCAGGAAGAACACAAAATTAATCTGTTCCCAGATGATGTTTTGATATATTTGACAGAACCAACAGGTTGTGGACTATAGTAGAGGACTATGGAAAACTTTCAGGATAGAGCAAAATAATCTACTAATTAGTGGGGAGTGCAAGAAATACCAATGGGAGAGCAAGTTTAAGTGGCTACAAAAGGGGATGAAATATTTTGGGATATGGATAGACAAGAATTTACAAAATTTATATAAATTGAATCATCTCCCCCTACTTGGAAATATTGAGGAGAATTTGCACAGGTGGATGCACCTATCACATTGATGGGCAGGGTTAGCTGCATTAAAATGAAAGTGATGCCAAGGGTACAATACCTCTTTCAATCTTTGCCCACATCACTGACCCAAAGTTTTTTTTTAAATACTTGGTGGATATGTCAGACAATTCCTGTGGAAAAACAAAACTTCCAGACTCCATGGACAAATTGACCTGGGACTATGGGAGGGATGAGGCTCCCAGAGTTTTAAAAAATTGGGCAGCCCACAAGGTTTATTGCCTCGTTCTTTGAGGGGGACAGTTTAAATGGGTCTACATGTGGCAGGGAAAGAGATAGCAGGAGATGTTCTTTACAAACGGGATACTAAATTGATAATGCAAAAAAACAGACAACCCAATATTAAACACTTGATTCGAATATGGCAAAAATAAACCAGATTATTGGGTTAAAAATAACCCCTAACCCATAATAAATTAATCCCTATGACTACTGGTAATAAGATCCTGGACACCTAGTGTCAGAAAGGGATCAGGTGTGCTGAGGACTGCTATGAGAAGGGGCATCTTTTGTCATTTGAACAAAAATAAATTTGACCTATTACACAAGACTTTCTTCAACTAAGACCTTTTTTGAGGGACAAATTAGGTCCACCTATGGCCCTGCCATTGTGTCATGACACGGAGGCTCCAATTCAAAGGGGAAAATCATACGTAAATTTATTTTGGCTATGTATCTTCTTTTCCAAAACGAGAGCCCAAAACTGGGTCTCCATAAGGCAAGGCAAAAAAAATGGGAGTCGGAATTGGGAACAACAATACCTGAACGATGCTGATCTGACCTTTGATGGGACAGCATGAAGGTTGTTACTAACACCAGATATAGACTGGCACAATACAACTTTTTACACCAGTTACATCTCACTCTGCAAAGATTACACAAGGTCAAATCAGAAATCTCAGACGTTTTAAATACGGTGTGGAGACTGTAACTTTTGTGCATTCAACGTGGCTATGCGCCAGGGTGAGACCCTTTTGGGTAGAATTAGGGGACATTTTGAAAAAAATTACAGGGGTGGAATATCCGCAGGACCCAGCTTTGTTCCTGCTAGGAGACATTGCAAACATGTGTCTAAGATGGTCTTAACATCAAATTCAATTTATGAAGGTCACCTTGGCAGTGGTCAGGAGGTGCATAATGGTTACCTGGAAATCTGACTCCCAGCTAAGCATAGCAAGATGCAACATAGAGATGCAGAGCTGTGTTTCCCTGGTGAAAATTTATTACAACTTCAGGTGGGGGGGGAGGGGGAGATATGGTACATTCGTTGAGGTATGGCAGCCATACCTGCAGCATGTCAAAATGCATGTGTGATTAGCCTCCCAGAGCCTTTCTCAACAGGAACAATTGGATCTCACAAGCCACGAAACCCTAAGAACGAGACGACAACTTGAAAACCCTATTGGCTCCCCCTCCCTTTTTTTCCTCTTTCTATCCTTCTTTGTATATTCATATCACTATTTTTAATAACTGATTTTTATGTTTTTGATTGGGTTGAATGGGAGGGAGGATAAGTGTTGGGGTGGTAGGGAAAATGGGGTGGGGAAGGGAATAGACAGGACTCAGAAAACAAAGACCTGTAAAAGGGGAGGAGTGTTCCCCTATAACACTTGGTTAATACAAGTCTGTAAAACTATTAATATAATTTTCAAAAATAAGTGTTGGGGTGGTAGGGAAAAATGGGGTGGGGAAGGGAATAGACAGGACTCAGAAAACAAAGACCTGTAAAAGGGGAGGAGTGTTCCCCTATAACACTTGGTTAATACAAGTCTGTAAAACTATTAATATAATTTTCAAAAATAAGTGTTGGGGTGGTAGGGAAAAATGGGGTGGGGAAGGGAATAGACAGGACTCAGAAAACAAAGACCTGTAAAAGGGGAGGAGTGTTCCCCTATAACACTTGGTTAATACAAGTCTGTAAAACTATTAATATAATTTTCAAAAATAAGATCCACATATGTTATCAAAGCACCTGACAGACTGAAACTCTAAAGGAAAAGAGCTGCACACAAAAAGTTTGTGCTGCTGATGTTAGTCTTCTCATTTGTATTGAACTTTAAATTGAAATGAATACTGGATTAGTGTGTCATGATATCAGAGTAAACTTTCAAGGAAAGGGGATGTTGTGATAGAATGCTAGTGACACTCCTGACCACTAGAGTCAGAGATTGCAGCTCGGGGATTCAAAAGGTCATGAATGTACTTTAGCTAATAAAGTTTTTTTTAAAAGAACCCAAGTTTCTTAATTACAATTAAAAAAAAAATCACAGTATGGTTCTTAAGAAGATGGACCTCAGTTGGGTTTGGAGATGAAAGAAACCAAAGCTGTTGTTCTTAGAATAAGGAATGTTGAGAGGGGATCTGGTTGAGGCATTCAAAGTCATAAAAGGGTTTGCTAAAATAAATATGGAGAAACCTATTTGTGCTCCAGTTTCCTTTTGTATTGTAAACACATGCTGCTGGACCAATTGGCTACTGTAATTTGCCCTTGAAGTAAATGTAGCAAAAGATCAAAAGAGTGGATGAGAGAAAATTTATGGAGTAAAGCTATATATTAAGAGAGGGAATAGGACCATTTCCATTACTCAATGGTTCTATTATGAAGAAAGTGAAGACTACCAAGTTCCTTGGTGGCATATAGCAGATGATCTATACTGGATCCACAACACCTCCTCATTCGTCAGGAAAGGGCAACAGCACCCTCATATCCTGTTTCATCTTTTATTCGTATGTGAGAGTTCTTAAGACAACACACGGATGAAGGAAAAGGTTCTTTACTTTAAAGAAGATGTTGTGAAAAGCACAAGGCTTGCCATGAGGTTGCAAGCCTCCATTACAGATTCAGCCTACTGTGTGTCTTGCTCTGAGTCAGCCCCCGGTGGCAGCCAAGTGTAATCAAACAGTAAGGCGTTACTGGTTGCTTTGCAACCATGATCATTACACATCCCAGGGAGGTTGAGGAGTGCACATCTTGACAACATTTTACCAAGAGCATAATTGAGTGTCCTGTCTGACTGCATCATTGTCTGATACGGTAACTGCAAAATATCAGACCAAAATCAATACAGAGAATCAAGATCACTCAGGTCTCCCTTTCTTCTCTTGATGACACTCACCGGGAGTTTTGTTTAAAATGGGCTCAAAGAATTATTGAGAACCCTTTCCATCCAGCACACAGCGTCTTTGATGCTTTAATATCATGGAGGTGGTACAGGAGCATTAAAATCAGGACTGCCAGGCTAGGAAATAGCTCCTTCCTGCAGGCTACAAGATTGATTAGCAGTGTCCTATAACCAGTAAATCATACCAAGGTATTTATAAATACAGTACTTATTTTAAATTATTTCTTTATGTATGTGATTATTACATGCTGCATATTGTGTGAGTGATTGTGTGCACAATGGTCTGGAGAAATACGGTTTCATCTGGTTGTATATGCACAGTCAGGTAATAATAAGCTTGAATTGTGAAGACTTCTTCTGAAAGCTAGTAGGGGACCCAATGGACTGCTTAGCCTCCTTTATAAGCAAAAGTGCCAAAGTGGCAAAAAATAGACTATAGTCAGAGGACTCAGACAAAATGATTGCAAGACAATAAAATTGATCAGAGAAAGGCACAGTTGTCCATAAGCTGCACCAGGCTGGGATAGGCTGTTTGAAGGCTCGTGGAATTAGAATTATACTTGGAAAAGAAGCATCTATAGCACTCTTCAGCTAGAACAGGGGCACATGATTAATTCTGTGGCCAATTTTGCACCAATAAGTCATCCTGCATCATCTAGTGTAAATTCTCAATACCACCCCTACTTCACCTTGATGAACAGACATCAGGCCATGTATTTGTAGTTGAGTGATATTCTCAGCCACTCAGCTCAATTTTTTTTTTAAACAGCTCAACAGGAAGTTAGTTCCTACTGACAACAAATTCAGAGGAATAGCTTAGAACAATACTGTGGGCCTGCTGTCTTGTAATTATAGGTGGCTCTGCACCTCACCCTCTGTTTGTGAACTATTCCTTAAATTAGGAATTTGCTTTGGAATACATCGTTCATTCTTTTATATGTTCCATAATTTAAATGTGTATCATAAAAATCAGTCATGCAGTACAGGTTTATTTTGGGTCTGACTGCCAATTTGCTTCCACTTTAATTTTAGCTTAATTCGTACTTCGCTGAAAATTGACTTTGACGAGAAACTGGTTGGCAACACGATTGCTCATTCAATGCATATACAGCAAGAGCCCTGCCACAAAGGGGCTCAGTGATCAATGTTTTATATAAACAAAGAGGAAGTCTTTTAGCAGCAGGAAGAACCCCTCACCACCACCATTCAACACCTTTCCAACACCTTGACCTGTACAATTTCAAGGCAACTTCAATTAATTCATCTCTTTCACTTTGGGTAGATAGAAGCAGATGGTGGATGCACAGGGGTTTACAGACATCTCAGTGTACAAGGGTTAATTGAATCCACCCACATCACCTTTAGTGTTCCACCTCAGAATGTGAAATTGTTTCTATGCACAAGGGATTTTGTTCCCTAAATGTTTAAGTAACCTCCGATCTCCACACTGAGAAAAATCCTTATGCAAGAGACTCAGGCAGCTCACAATGCTCTCATTGTGTGCTTGTTGTATTCCAATCACCACCCCAACTAGCTGTTTCAGATCAAGGCTCATTTCCCAAACACCTGACTTCAATTCCATTGAGATTTCAACTGGCAAAAGCCAAACATTTTCATAATGATTACTTTAAACAATCTTTCTATCGATTAAAATTGCTCTGACCTAAATTTCAACTGTGTATCGTTGGCGTTTATTACATATACTGAAGACAATTTTTCCTACTAAATCGATTGTTCAATAGTCTGAGATAAATGTTTCCAATCTCTTCAAAACACAACATGAGACAGACTTCTAAACAAAATCCAGTGTTGTATCTGGCTCTGATCCATTTAACTAATTAGAGAATGCAATTGCACTAAGCTATAACTTAATCCCTTTCTATTCAAAAATCAAATAGCCACTCTCCTGAATGTTCAGGGCCAATTTAAACCCTATTAAATTCATTTGTTTATTTCATCTTCTGAGTTTTGCCATCAACTGTACACTGAGAGCTTGTATTTCAGTTTCTCGTGGCAATTATTTTACCTGGATGGGATGAACAATGTTCTCGGCATTTACTTTGCTGGAACTTTATTAAATGGTTTAGTTGATTGAATTCACCTACTATTTGTAATCATATTATTTTGAACCATGGGCTTATAAGTAGCTTTCTGTCATGTTTTCTTGCTAATAGTAATTACCAAGTAATAATAGCAATCTGAATAAGGTCCTGAGACCCCAATAATTAAACATATTGGTGACTTTATATGATGCCATTTAAGCAAGAATCAACATCCAGTCATGGCAGAATTAGATTCAACGCAAGTCTCAACTTCCAAGATATAGAACAGAGCACAATATGAGATTAATATTAGCATCTGTTATTTCAGTCCTCCAAGTTTGGAAAGTGGAGAAACAAGAGTCTCAATCATGAGAAAAGCAAATTATCTTCAGATGGTATATATTGTATATTTATCCTTTTTGAAAACCACATACTGCAATATATTTTCCATATTAGAGAACTAGGGACTAAGTACAAATTATCTACAATTAGTCAAACAGTGCTGCTAAATTATAAACTAATCAAGTCAATAAAAAATATCAAAAACAAACAAAATAACAGGAAAAACCAAAAGCAAGTCACAGACTGAGAATGTTAGCTCCCGAAATTGTGTATGTGTCATGTGTCAAAAGATAACAAATGGTAACATGCAGATCAGAAGGGTACTGTGGTCTCTTTAAAATATACTTTGGGCTGTTTGCTTATTCACTGCCACAAACATTTATTCAAATTATGCTGCCTTTTCACTAATGAGGAATGAACTGAATACAACAGGATGATTTTGACAAATTAAAGTGTGATTTGCAGAATCACTGAAGTGGAGGAGAGACGGTTTTAAGTATTTTAATTAAATGAGCTTCCAGCAGTTATTTTAATGCCCTGGAATCACCCATATGAAAAAAATGAACATTCTAATTTGTTTTACCATGACAAGTTCAAGAATTACTCAGAAACAAATCTGATGAAGAATGCAACAATTGAAAATAAAATAATTCAATGCATCCCTTATCATTCCAGTTTCCAAACTGAAAAACATTAAAACTTTTGCTCCACAAGCCTTTAGCTCCAAATCTCTGTGCTTTGTATACTTTAAGTCATAGATCTCAGGACTTTAGTGAAATGCAGAAAAAAATGTAAAACTCAATTGATTTGGAAAGTTTAATCATTACTTGTCTCTGTTCATGTAACATCCTAATATCATTATTTTCCTTCACCCCACCACCCCCCCTCCCCACAGCATTGCTATTTCAGTGCTGAAATCAGCTTTGAGTGCTGCATGTTAATTTTCCTCACTGAAAGAGAATAACTATAGGAGACAATACTTATTTTTCATACCCTCATTCCTTTTTTGCCAATATGACTGTATTGAATTGTCTGTTTTAATAAAATGCATGTTTGATTATTTCACACTGATTCAATTCATAACTGACGTACACTTTTAAACAGTACATCCTGATATACGTATTGGAATAAATGTCAAACAAATATTTGTGCCTCTTATATACATTTAATTTTTTTAAAATTTCTTTTACACATTTCTTACCTGTCCATTTATTATTTTGTAGGTAAATTAGAACAATTGCTTGATCCAACTATTGTTGGATTCAAATGAGAATGAGGAAATGTATTGTGCATGCTCTCTTCAGTTAATGCAGACCCAAGCTCGTCTTTGGACGACAGCTTGAACACACATGCGAGTCCTTCGTAATTTTATGGCTGGCTTTCAGGTAAACCTTGTCAATTTAAAACTACATCTCTCCATTCTGGCAGCATAAACAATATGTAAATATCCAATACAAATATCTAAAATTGAATTTTGCAATGCACAAAATTAGACATATGGATACAAAGAAGGGGAATTTATGAAGAGGATGGCCATTGCAAAATTCAATTTGTGTATTTGCTATAGCTATTCTATACAATAAAATTAAACAAAGGTAATTCTTTATAATTATTCAAAAGTCACACTAAATTGCCTTGGAAGTATACCCCTTTATGCCCTGTATAGTTTCAGTATCATATATTGCAGCAATTTTTGTAGCAAAGACATCAAAACAAAATGACTGCCACTCCATCACCATTTGAAGCCCGTTGCCCCAGGTTACCAACATTAGCTGTTTTCCATTTCTCCTTCAATGATAGTGAGCTCAAAATGTTTTATTTAACCAGATGTATTTATATATTGCAATAAAGGCATATGAATCTCTGCATGTCTGTGTCTGAAATTAAAGTAGTCAGGCCTTCACATGCCAAAGTGGCAATCTCATGCTCCAAGTGACTTGCACAGTGGGAATGTATAGCTTGAGTGATTAATGGCATCATCTGAATCATTTTTTCCCCATTTTTTCCTCAATTCTGACTCCATCATTTTTGTCCACACTAAATTTCTGAGGTAAAGTGTAATATGGCCTTAAAGTGTTAAAACAATTCTCATGTAGAAGAAAAAATATTCCTGAGAAATAGTTCCAAAATCTGAATCTTTTGAACATTTTTCTTTCCTTTTTTTTTACAGTTTCTGTCACTTTATATACTGACTCTTCAGCCTCCAGACAGACACATTTTTGTTGTGATAAATGTAAAGTTTGCATAAAAGCATGTAGCAGCAGGCAGCCTATTATCATTGCACATTTTCTATGGTTGTTCAAACCTCTGTAGGCTATTTTATTCTAATGGATCCACTGAGATACAGTGGTGGGTTTTTTTTAAATGTCTTCTTAAATGTAAATTCATGTTTCAGAAGTGTGACGAATAAAACACTGATGTGAGCTAGATCAACAGATCTATGTTTAACTAGTTTTCCATTGTTTTATTTTAAATACACAATTAAATCTAGTTCTTATTTATACTTGGGGGTCTGGCTTTTACTCCTTCTCCTCTTTGAAGTCCTCATGTATTCAGTTGGACATACAAAATTCGAATCCCCAAATTGTGTATAATTGGATAATAGTCACTGTTGCAGTCACTCATCTACTTCAAAGTACTGAAAAGCTGGGGGTTTTCTACTGTAAAGTAATTTACAGGTACGATACAAGCTTTATAAAATTCAAGCTGTATTTTTTTTTAAATTTCAGCATCAACTCTCCCATTCTCCTCGGCTCCTTTACTCAGATTAATAATTTAAGACACTTTTAATAGATACTGCTTGCTAAATTTAGGATAATAAATTGAAAAAAATTGTCCTAATCTGAAAATCATACATTCCTGACAGTAAAAAGCATGTGTTTAAAGTGTATTCTGCAATGAAACAAACAGATAAATAGATGGATGAAAATGAAGCTAATTATCAATATTTGACTGGTCAGAAAATGTTTTCATTGCAAAGCTCATGGGAGAAATACATGTGGCAGTGGTTTGGCAGAACTGAGAAAAAATTCTCATTCACTCACTCCTCACTTATGAGGATAAATTTATTGATACAAATGTTATACAGTGTACATATGCACCAAAATTCTCACTTGCTCCTGAACAGGTTTTTTAAAAAAATGAAAAACCTTAAACACCTAATTGAATAAATGTAGACAATAAATACAGAAAAAAAAGATGTACAATAAATATTCACAATTGTCCTAATGCAAAATGGTGATTTTCCAATAGGGCAGATAGTCCTTTTTGTGGTGTCAGTCCTCTACATCGGTCAAGATGAAGCAAGAGAGTTCATGAATGACTTGGCAAATTTTTAATGTGTGGAAACAGGCAGAAAGCCCAGCAGAACCACACAGTTTGTTTTGCCTGAGGAACAATGGCCTTCTGAGGATATGACTACCAAATGCAGATGTGATAGTGAAAAATAAATTGATCTTTCAAATAAAGGCAATCAGGGGAGCGACCTGGTCAACTTGCCTGACAAAGTTGCATGGCACAGGGAAGGGGAAAGTGGGGAATAAAGGGGAAAATTGAAATTGTTTACATTGAGTTTAAGAAACATGCAAGTGAAGCTTGTCATATAGTATTATAGCAAAATATTTCAGTGCTTCTGAAAGCAAAGCTGTCTTTTTTTGTAATTTAACCCACAGTCAGCAGCTTGAATGATTCAAGCATTTTAATAATATAGAGGAACAGATTTCTAGAGCTTGACATCTGCAATTAACATGGAGAATGTGTATGTAGAATCATAAATCTTTACAGTAATCACACCACAAACGGTGGTAGAGACAGGTGTGGCTTCCTTTATACTGCATTCAATTTGGCAGCTTCTTGTCTCATAATTAACCAATAATGGACAAGAGGGAGTTCTGTGGGTTGTAACAGTGGACAGGCAGCTTGACTGAAGGGCAAGCAAGTTGAATTGTTCAATGAAGCTGCCTTTATTCAGCTGCAATGTAGCATATTCACTCCAGCAATTTAATCAGACTCTAAAAAGTTAACTTCAGTATGGATTCTTCTATATTTTAATTATTATTTTTCAGTAAATATTTTTATACATAGTATAAACCTATAAACACACATACCTTCTCACAATGAATGGATTCACCATCAGTTAAACCATCTTTTACTGGTGTATTGTAAGCCAGAGGAAGTAAAAGGAGCTGAGGTTCATGAAGGAAGAGCAAAATGAGGCAGAATAAAATTTTATCACCCACTTGCTCAATCCATTCTCTGCAGTTCAGTTATAAATTTTTGCCATAGCAACATCCCTTGATGCTCCAGTAGCTTTCGACTCATTTAAATACAAATATAAAAATATGTATTTGTATCTGTTACAAAAATTTGAAATTGAATTTTAATTCAATTAACGTAATGCAGGCTTGCAATGAACTCAGTCAATTTCACCTTCTGTTAAGGTGAAATTTTAAAATGTAATCAATGCTTATAGAGAAAATTTTTCAATAAAGAGGTTTCCCTTGCTGCATCAAGAATCACTGAACAGCTGCAACTTCAATAGGAATTTTTAATTTTTTTTCCATGTAAATGGATGTAAAAGTTTCTGTTTCAATAAACAACTATTTTGCAAGAGCAAAAATAAACATACAAAGCCCATGTCAGAATCAAGCAACTGCAGATGTTGCTACAATTCAATATGACTTAACTCTTTGCTTCATTGTAATTATCATGGAAAAAATAAGTGCAGAATTCCATTTCTTTCGCATACCCCAAAACTGTCTGTATTTCTAAATAATGGGATAAATATGTAAATGTTAACCAACTATTTAAGAAAGAATGGACAGAGAAATTAAAGAGGAAATACCAACCCATTTGTCTTACATTAGTGACTGGCAAAATATTGGAATGCAGAATAAAGGATATAATAATAAAACTTAAAAATAATGCAGGAATTAAACAAAGACAGTATGGATTAGAGAAAGGAAAATGATGCTTGGCTCATATTAATGCTCTATGAGGTTGTCACTAATAAAATAGTTAATGGGGAACCTGTGAAGGCTTTTGAAAATCTAAATCTATTATCTGACCAGAGGCCTGTGCCCAGTACTGTTCTGCAGGGATCTGTGCTGTGACGTCTGTTGTTTTGTGATATTTCTAAATAATTTGGACAAAGATATAGATGGGCAGATTAGCAAAGTTGCAGATGACAAAACAGTGAAGTTGTGGATAGTGAGGAAGGTCAAAGGATGCAGTAGGATTATAGATCAATTAAAAATATGGGCAGAGATTATGGAAGATGGAATTTAATTGTGTCAAGTGTGAGGTCAAACTCAAGAAGAAAGTGGCAGGCCCTTTGGAACACTGATGCGCAGAGAGATCTTGAGATGCAAATCCACAGCTCCTTGAAAGTGATAACACAAGTAGAAAGGCAGGAATAGTGTATTCTTATGCTAGTTGAAGAATTGAGTATAAAAGCTAGTAAAATGTACAAAACTTCAGTTAGGCTATATTTGGAGCATTGTGTGTGGTTTTGGTTGCTACACTAAACAAAAGATGGAGGTTTTGGAGGGGATGCAAAAGAGGTTCATCAGAATAGTTCCTGGATTGGAGAGTATGTGTCTTAAGGAGAGGTTGGACAAACACAGACTGAATTAGTAGACAGATTTATGAGGCAAGGATAGGGAAGACAGTCAGAGTCTTTTCCTCGGGTTGAGGTATAGATCTAAAGTGATAGGGGAAAAGTTTAAAAACAGATTTGTCAGGCAAGTTTTATTTTAAACAGAGTGGTGGATGCCTGAAATGTTCAGTCAAAGAAGGCATGACAGCAAAATTTCAGAGACAATAGACAGGCACATGTACAGGCAGGGATATAGATCATTTCCAGGCAGATGGGATTATTTTCAATTAGCATCATGTTAAAACAGATGCTGTGGATGGAAGAACCTGTTCCTGGGCTGATCCATTCTACATACATTATAAAATTACCGTGATATTTGGTCAATACATGGGCCCTCTTTAGTCTTCCATGGGTCCTGCCTCAACTGCTGATTTCCTCTAGCATTTTGTATTTCTCCAGTTTGCCAACATCTGCAATCTCTCTTGTTTACCTTAGAACCTATGGAGCAGTAAGTAACATAGCACCATAATTTAAAAGTTGGCTAACAGAAAGAGTGGGAAGAAATCAATCTTTTTTTCGCTTTTCTATCTGTGAGTATCCATGTTTTTGAGGGAGAACATTAAATGTTTACTGATGACGATGAAAGCAGGTGGTACTCAGACCAGCAAGGAGGATGGAAACAACTTTTAAGTGAGGTAGACAAGATGAGTTGGAGAGAGCACGAGAGATGGAACATAACATGAAAAAATATGGTCATCTACTTGCATGTGCATAACAGGAAAGTCAGGTATTGGTTAAGTGGTCAGGTGTGCTTGTAGATAAATCATTGAGAAGTAAGATGCAGCTGCAGCAAGCAATCATGTTAGTAAACGGTATCTTGTCCTTTTTTCATGAGGATTTGCATCTGGTCATTTTGACCATGCATAGAAATAGTGCGTTTAGGATTCCTCTTATTTAAAAATGGATACACTTTCCAAGGGAGGAATGCAATGACGATTCACTGGTTTCCTGGGATGGAAAAATGAATCAAGGTCTCCATTCTCTGGAGTTTAAAAGAATCAGAGGCGATATCCTTGAAACTGAACTAGACACAGGGAAGATATTCCTCTTGACTGAGGAGTCAGAAACCAACCCTAACTGTAACCATGCCACAGTGCTGCCACCTCAGAGTCCAGGACCTGGGACAATCCTGACCTCGGGTGCGAAATGTAAAGTCTACATTCTTCCAGCAATTTTTCCTCCAGTTGCTCTATTTTTTCATCCTGCATCCCAAGGGCATGCTGGTAGGTTAATTGGCTACTATAAGTTTTCCCTCAGTGTAGTCACAGGCAAACAAATCAAAAGATGAAGGTCGCACACATGGAAAAAATAAGCTATGTGACTTTAGGGGGATAAGGCAAAAGGAAATTGAATAGACCGGATTGCTCAGCTGGGAATCACATGGACTCAATGGGCCAAGAGCCCTCTTTCCCTTTGTTGTGAGCATGTTTGCTTTGAAAATTTAGGAAGACATTTTTCCCCCCACTCAGAGGGCAGTGAATTTTGTAGCTTCTCCACTGCAGAGGACTGTGGAGGCTCAGCCATTGAGTTGATTCAGAACAGCAATGACTGGATTTCTCAGTGTCAAAGAATTGAAGGGAAATTGAGATGGTGCTGGAGAAGTAGAGCAGAAGTAGCCATGACCTTGATGAATGGTGGACAAGCTCTCAATTTTTTTTTGTTCTCTTACAGAATACTCTCTTGATTAAGGTCTGTGCCCTGATTAACCTGATGCAGCAAAAACAAGAAAGTCTGTGACAAAAGTAGCAAGGAAACATTTGAAATCACTGAAATGGCACTATATTTGCTCTGCAGAGAGTTGAATGTTTACTTTGTAAAATTAAGGTCATTGTTTTGTTTCAGGTACATTGCCACTTACACTTTCTGATTGTCAGTTTAAAAAGTCACCTCTACAAGAAATACAGTTAATTCCAAATGAACTGAATTGTGAATTTGTTCTTAAAAGGAATTCGAAAGGTCATCGTTGTATTGCTTGATAACAGAAAATTGTGTTTATTCTTTATATGTTCCTTCCAGTACTTTAACCTTTGCGTGTTTTTTTTCCACATAGCCACTGGTTCAGAGAAATTATTCCCATTTTTGTGGAATGCATGCCATCTAATGTGGGTGCCATTCCAGTTCCAACTTATTTTCTTCTAGACCCCTTCTCATTTCCCCCGAATGCATGCAATGTAAACCACACTACAGACATTCCAAGACCAACTGGCTAATGAATGCAACATTGATGAAGGTCCAGTCGATGTCGATGCAGTGGCGCTATACATCCTGCCTCTTTACAGACTGCAATGCCAGTATGCTGTCTAAAGTTGTGGACAGAAACAGAGATTTGCAGTTTTGGTCATTCCTGTGTGAATAATCAATGCCGGGACAACAGGGACTCTTCACAACAGTAAAATCCCATGAAGCCTGTGTAAAAATCATTTGTTTCTATTCGTTATAAGCAAAATGGGAAGTAGTGAACTGCTGAAAAGATATCACATAAAATAGACAGCCTCTCACTGCAGAGCTGCCCTTCAAAAATAAATTTAAAGTTTTTTCTGCTTTGATCCCCTCTTCTATTTCCAGTACAAAATGATACTGCAGGTCTAGTAAACAGTCTTGGATGCCACATGAGCACTGGTCACCTTTGATGATATTAAAAATTATGACAGCAAGATTTTCAGCTCCCATTCTTGGATACTACATGGGATTCTATCTTAAAATTGGGAAATTCCTCCACTTTATGGGTCTGTCATTCACTTCTACAACTGAGCCTACTTTTCTAAAGTTCAATCGGTTAAATTTTATCTAATATTTCTTTAAATTGATATAGAAACAAGACTGAAGAGGTACTTTAATACAAATGTTTTGGTGTTGTTCCTTTCTTTCCAAATTTTAGAAAGATGTCTTTTGTACCTTATCTTTTGTTCTTAATGCAAATATTATACCTAATCCTTTAATTTCTCTTTTTAGATCAATCAAGGTAATTGATTCAAAATTAACCGAGTCTCAATCCCGTGTAGTTTCTGTCACTTTCCTTATTGTTAGACGATCAATATTGATGAGATGGAAAGATGCTGTCCCTCCTATTCATAATGGTTATACAACATATTGGCAAGTCTAACTTTAGGGGAAATTTTTAAAAAATCAGATGTTCCTCTAATTTAATGGATTTAAATCAAGTTTATGGTGTCCTTTTATTAAATTTTTTTCATAATCTATAATATAATTTAGATCTTGCCTTGTGTGTTTGTTTTTTTTATATAATGGTAGTGAAATTGTATGCATTTACCAAATAGCTTCAAAAGGGAAGGGGGTAGAATTTGTAGCATAGTATTAATTTATTTTTAAAAATCTTTTTCCAATTAGCCACATGTTATAACTGATTAAATGATTCCTTCCTTTTTTGTTTGTTATGATATTTAGTTTATGTAACAGATTTTCTTATAGAAGTCTTTCTTTTTTTTATATTTCCTTTTTCATATTACTGTACCTTTTTATATTTAGATAAATATGGTTTCTACTTTTTGTAGTATTGTAACATTTAATAGAAATATTAAAACAGAATAATTCTGGCATAAAAGAGATTGAAATGGACAAGATACCCAAGAGACTCAAAGCCTGTGTTTTGAATTGTTTCCATTAAGATTTATTGTCAGAGTACATTAATGACATCACATACAACCCTGAGATTTTTTTTCCCGTGGGTAAGACAAAATTACCACTTATTGGCAATGCAAGAAAACTACACAACGTACACATGTAAACATGTAAATAAAGAAATGTAAACAATCTGACTGTGCAAACCTGGCAAAACCTCTATTCTACCTGCATTCGCAGTGGTATTTTACCTGACTGACACTCCCTGATATACAATTTATATGAAGTAAAAAAAAAAATCAAAAGTGATTCCATTAACAAAGCTTTATGCCACTTATCCCTTTTCTATTGCTCAACCATGTTCAATTCATAGAGAATCCATTATTAACTACCTAGAGTAAATTCAGCATGGAGTTGCCTTTGAAAGGAACTTTATCAACACTACTCTCAACAAGCTGCATTCTGTTTAGGAGGATGGGATTAGAATACCTTCTATCAAGTTTATGATGGGGAATAAGCCCTCAACTATTATATCCACTCATTATTTTACTTGCATTTTTCTGTCAAATGTCATTGATACATTTAAAATAGTGTGATAATTAAATAAGGGAGAGACAACCGGGAGATTATGCTAATGGTTGGTTGCAAGGAGAGCAAAAGCACTGGCAAAGCCCTGCTGAGGCAAATGTCAGATTCCTTCCTGGAGCTGATGTAATTGTGTTTCACACTGCTCTTAAATTTAAATATACAGCATGATAACTGGCCTTTTTGGCCCACAAGCCCATGCCACCTAATTAACCTACAACCCCACTATGTTTTGAACAGTGGGAGGAAACCGGAGACCCTGCAGAAAACCCACAGACATGGGGAGAAGATTCAAACCCCAGTCCCAATCACTGGCGCTGTAACACCGTTGTGTTAACCAGTATGCTAACCCTTGCCTCTGTCGATGGAATGAATCAAACAGCAGGCTTAAATATAGGAAAAAGGACAAGGTCAAGTTTAATGTTTTTAATGGACGCATATCCTTAAAGCAATGCCATTTGCTAACAAAATGGTATTTTTATTGATCCCATATTTTTACTTATCTGATGTCTGCCAGCCATGTAGCTTTGTGTTTACCCGATACAGAGAACAAAGTTCTCTATAGTAACATATCCCTTTCCTCTATTGCCAGACAGGATGATAGAATTTAAATTAACCCAATGACTAGGGAGCTTCCCTCTGCTTATCTAGCTCGGACCATCATTACTGTAAATTGTGTTCTCAAATTTCTTAACTTCTAGTGAAATCCATTATAGAGTGTCTGTAGATAAACATGGGGAACTCAAACAAAGTGGGTTTATTTCATTTTGGTTCCAAACAGAGTGTTGCTGGAATATTCTGTGAATATTACAGCTATAGAGAGCTGTTAGTCACTTGACATGATCCTTAAACTTCCAGCAACTTTAAACAAACAATTATGGTTCACAACCAATATTATATTTGTAATAATATTACACTATTTTTTTTCCAAGAAATAAAAATGAATTAATATATTTACCAATGTTGCAACTGTGAATCACTGCTTTTTATATTCTATGATTAATGCCATGGTGTTGGCATTACTCATGCAAGTGTCACAGATTTATCTTGTATAATGTGAATGGACTAATTTAGGTGGACAACTTGGGCCAAAGGCCTTGTTTCCATGCTATAAAACTCTATTATACATTCATCTCAGGACATGATGCTCATCAGAAACATCTTGTCAACTCTTCATTATTAATAGCAGAGTTCTGTTCTTTGTTATTCTCTACACCAAGTAGAATTTGAAATGACTAATTGACCAACCATCACATACATGAAAACACAAGAGACTGAAGATGCTGGAATCTAGAGCAGAACACAAAATGCTGCAGGAAGTGAAGTGAAGGTTCGACACAAAACATTGACTGTCCATTTTTCTCCCTGAATGCTGATCTCTAGCATGGTGGGGGGGGGGGGGGTGGTTTCATCATATTTGGCTTGCAGAAGCAACTGGAAAACCCAGCAGAGATTTGCACTGCCACACAGCAGCACTGGAGTCAGACTATTCTACCCTTTTATAAGTTCTCTTCATATTTACCTTCTATAGATTTTCCCCACATACAACTTGGGGAGTCATCTGAAACAGATAATTTCAAACTCTGAGGCCTTCCTGAAGGCAGTCTGATGTAGTAGCTAAGTTATTAAGACCAATTAGGAAACACTGGCTTCAAAGGAAATTATGCTGAAATTGGTTTTAGTGCCCTTGCTTGAAAGGAGCCCAATTAGAAATAAATCTTCACTCCCTTTCATTTTCCCCAGCTCACCCCAGCCATCTTTCTCCTGCTCCATCTCTTCACTTTGCCCCTGTGACTTTGCTATAACTTTCAAAGCATGGAATACTTGTGGTTGAGAACAGCCATCATTTTCAATCCCCAATGCTCAAAACTGGATCCCCGGAGAAGTGATCACAGACTGATGTCACAAATGTTCAATCTCTTCGAGTAGCTTTAAGGACTACATTTGAATGAAAAATCTTTCATAAATACCCACCCTGATATACAAATAATACTGTGTCACCTGCCTTATCACTGAGGCAGCATCTTAATATATAAACCTTCACTGAGACCATTAAAGGAATGATGTTAAAAGGATATCACTCCCAACATTTACACATAGCTTTCTGAAGATAATGTTTCACACACTAAGGGATGTATTGAATTCCTTTTACATTTGTAATTAATAAAAGCATCCTTTATCAATGTGATGTATAAAATTTACCAAATGTAAAATATTTATGTCCTCTTTACACAAAGTTATAATTGTTTAAGATGATCATTTCACATCACAATGTTATAATTCAGAAGAAAAAGATTTACAAAACTGGGTCTGCAGCACACGTGAAAATCTAAGGGTGTTCCCGAATAGTTGGAGGAGATGGTTATTTGTTTTCTTGTTACATAGATACGAACAAACTCTAAAGCCTCCCTGAAGACAGCCTGGCCAATAGCAAGAGTGGCAAAAGTACTGAAGCAATTTGTTAAATGCAAAGATTTAACCCTGCCGGCTTGCTCCTAATCATTATTAATTGCCCACGATGGCTGACATTAATTTACCAATTGTAGCAACATGCATCTTGGGTTTGGGCATATCATAATACATCAAGTGGGACAGGTGTTATTATTCAACTGGTCACAGCTGGAGAAAAGACAGCCACCCACACGCAAACAGCCTGCCAGCCTCTGCCACATCATAGGAACTGCTTTGGCTGCACAGTAACTGGTAAGAATAAGGATTTCACAGCAGCGTTGCACTGCTGGTAACAAGTTATGCAGTAACACTTCACAGTGAACATTTTTATCCTTGCACATTGGATAATGATATTTATGGAAACCATTCTCTTACCAATAAAATTGATGATTTTGCTTAATTTGCTTTATCACACAGAACCTTAGCAAAATAAATGCAAATCTGTCTTGACATTAGCCTGGCCATTACAAGTAAACCCAGTTATGCAGAAATCTTGAGACTTTTTGCCCTTATCCTCCAATGTAAAGATGATCATTCGTGGCTTCTGAATAACTTGCTTCAGAATATTTTGTAAGGTGATAAAACCAAGATATAGAAATACAAAAGGCAAAGGCTGGAATTAAGGACTGGGAATTCATTCTCCTGCTGATTTAATGACTTATTCATGCTGAGCCACATAGGTATTCAAATCCACGCGGACAGACTGAATGAAGCTGCTGGTGCCTTTCAGATTTATACCAGCCCTATTTCCAATGCATAGGCCACCTCATTTCAGGTGACAAACAAGGGCAGTATTTCACTCCATCTTGGGATAAATTTCACCTCCATTTCCTGCTGTAACCATTGTACAACACACAATAAACCAGTACTAATACAGTGATTGGGCACATCATCTTTATAAAAATGCAAACATTGCTTTTGAAATTACAATTTATTATAGAATACTGGATAAAAACAAATAATCCACATTTTAATAACTGCTTGCCTGCCATTCATCACATCATCATTAAGTCATGGTATCATTTTATGACATTCAAATGAGCTTGTAAAATGGGCAGAGAAGCGGTAGATAGAATTTAAACCAGAAAATGTTGAGGTGATGCATTTTGGAATGATTAACAAGAGATACACATTGAACAGTAGGTCCCTTGGAACAACTAAGGAACAGAGGTTTTTCAATGATCATGTTGAAGATTCTAAATGAAAATAAAAGGAAATGGTTAAGGCAGCATTTAGGATACTTGCCTTCATTAGCCAGAGCATGGAACAAAATACCAGTTAGCTATAGTACAACTAAATATTACATGAGCCACGGTTCAAATATTGAAGGCAGTTATTGTTGCCATACTTTTTGAAGGATGTGATTGCCTTGGAGAGGGTGCTGACGAGATTCTCCAGGATGTTGCCTCCAGGAGAAACTGGATAGGCTGGACTCATTTGCCTTGGTGCGAAGTAGTATTTTCCATATATCTCAAGTAAAACTCGACCCTAGATCTTCATAGATAACAGAACAACCACTTTAAGTATCCGTGCATAAATGTTATGATGAATTAATGATTTTTTTTTCTGTGTAATTGTGTTTTGTTGTGCAATTCATACAAAGATTAGGTTATCAACCACACTATAAATAGTGTAATTTATATAATTATCAAAGTTCATCACACCACTATTTCTTATACAAGCTAGATCAGAGGTGACTAAACCACGGCTCTTTGACATATAATGTGCAGCTCATGGAAACATGTTGGCTGAGACAGGAATCGTAAAAGCCAGTACTCACAATGTCAATTTTAGTGGCCATGGCTTGAGATTGTGGCACGTGTGGCTGTGTTGTAGGCAATGAAATTAGTGGGTGTAAGTGTGCTCCAGGATGCCCACCTACCAGAGCTCCCGGATGCCTACCTATCAGAGCTCCCAATGCCCTGACCGTGAACTCTTGCTTTAGCCCCAGCCACTCACCGGAACTCTCAATGGCATGACCACAGACTCTCACCCAAGCCCAAGCTGCCCACCAATCCAAGCTCCCGATGCCCCAACCACCAAAGCTCCAGAAGCTCCCAACTCAGACCTGGTCCCAGCTGCCCACTTATCTGAGCTCCCAACACCGAGTGACTCAGGTACTTACTGCATGAAAAGTAGTATGCATGTAATAGTCGACCCCCTAAATTTTACCCTAAAAATTGGTCCATAAAATTTGACTATAACACAAGTATATATGGTATGTGTACCTTTTGATTGTTGAAATACAAATTAACAGTTTAAAAACTACATACATAAATATTATGTACCTGTATTTATATACCTATATTTATATGAATTTTTTGTAACAAAATGTGAACGCAAGAGTAAAATCATGTATTGCCGCTCCCAAACATCTGAAGTTTATTGTATGTGGCTCTTATGTTAAGCAAGTTTGGTCACCCTGAGTTAGACCATATGAAATTACTTCACTATAATTGCTGTATTCCTGAATGGGTACTTAATACCATAAAATTACAAAAGCCTTAACATAACACTTCATCTGCTTGCCGTTCACAGATGTAAATGGTCACAGGTAGGAACACAGCTGGCCTGAAATTCATTAACATTATATTACCCTATTACTGAGTCAGTACTGAGATTATTTGGATTTCTGCTACTGATACAGTATTTTGGATTCTAGTATGAATTTCAGTCTCTCAAAAGTGATTCCATTTCATAATTGACCCCATAAATTTAACATTAAAAAATGGTCTCAAAAAATCACTTTTACACAAATATAGACAGTATTGGAAAAATCAAGGGATAGAAGACTAAAAGACAAGTGCTAAAAAAGGAATTAGTATGGAGAAGTATTTGGCAGGTAGCACAGACATGCTGGGCCAAAAGGCCTTTACCTGCACTTCAGGATTCTGTGACTGACTTCAGGTCAGGTTTATAAATCACATTAACTTTACAAATTGGCTAAAAGGATGAAAATATAATGCACAATAACCTCCCATATTTCTGTAAATTGTTCAAGTAACTCAGGTCACTTTTAAATGTATAAAAATAAAGTAATACAGAAAAAGACTTTGGCATTTCTATCTCTGTCCTCTATACAGGATTTACTTTCTTTAAAACCATATACACTCAAAATCTCAGTAATCTTTATGTTAATTCTTGACCCTTTCCCATTCTGAGTCCCTATTAACTTCAAAGTGCCCTGCATCTGACCGCAATGCCATGGATTTCTGGTTCAGATTTGTAGTTTAGTCCTGTATTATTGTGCCCCCTGACCCCAGAATCAGCGAATTCCAAGAGTGCAGAAACTGATGTGCTTAACAAAACCAAATACTCAAGTTCCTGCTAGGCTTGAAATAAGATCCTCGTGGGGGCCAAACTGGGAGACTTGCTGAGTGACTACATTATATTTGTGTAATCCATAGGTTTCTGCTACTTTTGTTTAATAGATCTTCTGGGGCAGTGAAGATGGGGAAAGACCATCACCCACTGCTTTGGGTAAAGTTGTGAGTCAGGTTCTGAAAAGAGAGAAAGTCAAGAGAAGACATGTAGTCTCTTGCATTATTTCCATACTATTACAATACCCGTGACTGCGGCAGGCAAATTCCAATAAGTTCCGGAGAAGCCTCTTCACAACCCTCCCTGCAGACCTTGTATAGGTCCAGTTAACTTTGTACACGTTAGGAGCAAAGTATGCCATCCATCTGATTGATACTAGATAAACTTACTGTGACACTTGAGGAAAAATGAAATTATTCTTAAAAACTGACATTGTATTTTGTTAAATAACAACATTGCAGAATAAATTCAGGATAATTAGGCAGTCAACTTGGTTTCATAAAGGGAAGTATCACATTTGTCCAATTGTTAGATTTCTTTGTAGAAACAGGAACTACAAGTGGAACTAGTAGTACTTCAGCTTGCAGAAAGGATTTGATAAGGTGGTATATCAAAAGTTATTACAGAAAATGAAAGCATGTGATGTTGGAGGTAAAATAATGGCATGGACAGCACATTGGCTGGCTAAAAGGAAACAGTAGACATTCTTTTGACAAGTTGTACCAAGTGGTGCCCCAGAGACCTATGTTGGAGCCTCAATATTTTACCATTTGGTCTAGGAATAAGGCACCAAAGGCATGGATGCTAAATTTGCTGATGAGCCAAAAACATAGGAAAATAGGTTGTAAAAAATGGTTCAAAAAAATGAGCAGAAGGAATTTAATGGGGGAAAATATGAAGTTATTCATTTTTGCAAGAGTTTTTTTTTAATATCAAAATGATGAAAGATTGCAGAGCTCTTGGACACAGGGATCTGGGATCCAAGCTTACAATTTGCAGAAAGCTGGTATGCAGGTACAGCAGGTAATGATGTAAGATAACAGGACATAATTATTTATTGCAAGGAGAAAAAATACAAAAACAGGGAGACTGTGTTTCAGTTACACAGAGCATTAGTGTAATCACATTTGTAGCACAATGCACAGAATGTCATCTCCATATTTAAGAAAGGTTGCAAATTGGAAACTGTTCAGGAAAGCTTTACATTTATCCAGACTGATAACTGGAATAGGAGGATTATGTGAGGAGATAAGTTGGGCAGTCAAGGCTTGAACCTACTTGACCAGCTGAGTGTTTTTTGCAATGTGTATTTTATTTCACATTCCCAATATCTACTATAGATAGGGGGAGTATTTTTTTTGTGAAGAACCCAAGGATGACTCTTTAAAAGTAATGTTCAACTATTTAAATCAAAATTCTTTAGAACTCCTTTTCCAACAATGTGGTGGAATAAGAGTTTATGAACATTTTAAACAAGTGTGAGATTGGTTCTTAATGGGGAAAAAAGTGAAAGATTATTGAGGGTACAAGATGGCTCTGAGATTACAATCAAACCAGGAGCCATTGATATGGATGGTAATGTAGGCTCAAATAATTCAGTGCATTTCTTAAGTTCCTAATTTGTATATTTGGTATTAATAAAAGTCAGAAAAAAATATCCTTTGCCATGCATTTTCACCGGAAAGGAGCAGCATTCCATGTATGGTTTCATTAACAGGTTGCAGTTCTAGCAATCTATCAATTAAAATTCTCCAATTCCAGATTGGTATTTCAATTCACTTGTGGGATTACTTACTCCAGTAGAGTAACAGGATTGCCAATTTATAATTTTTAAATTGTGGGAAACAACTTGCACCCTATTTCATCTCCATAAAAGGATCCTGCATTCTGAAGCTTTGAACTTGCACATTTTGCAATTGCTAGTCGAGAGGTATTCTCCAGAAATGGTGTTAATTCTCTGATTATAATATGATGCACAAGTATGGGAATATTTCTCACCTAAAAACACCTAAACCTTTTCACTTTCAGATCTTGAATCTCAGCCTCTTGTCTGTGAATGGAGCAAATCCTCACGAGATCAGCACCTTCTTTGTGAGTAGTACATCATACCAAGATGGTAGTGGTGCAGATCATCAGGATTTTGCTTTCCTTTCAAGCAAATCTTTAGTGTGAAAGTTGCTCATCCAGGCTCTAGTTTATCTGATCAATTTCCATAAGACATCACCAGTGAGTAAACAGGAGTATTTTTTTAATATAAAATATATTAATTTCATTTAATTAGATATTGGAAAAAGCAATGGTGCAGCACAAAGGAATTGCACTGCTTTAGACAGAATGTGATTTCCATAGTGGTGAACAATGAATTTGAAACTGCAATTTCATAAACATTAAGATTGGCTTCTTAAATAAAACCAGCAACAATATTTTCCCACCCTCAAAAATCAGTGGGAATAAAGTGGAAGTGAGCAAACCCCAATTTGTAAAATATTGATATTAAAAATATATTTTAAACAACAGCTGTTTTTCTGGGTCAGCTTTCTTGTATTTCATGAAAAAACATGAACCTAGTTTATTCCACAAGTAAATATGTCATGCACAAGTTAAACACACTGTCAGTTATGTTAAGGCTGTTTATTGGAAATGAACAGTACAACGTGATGGATCATGGTTTTTCACATTTAAAGCCTGGGTTTATACTCAACATTGATTAATGGGGTGAAAGTCTCAACTGTTAGCTACACAGGTTATGTGAAATGAACTTGGGTAATTTCAGTATGCAATCTTTCCTAAATAACAGTCACACAGAGAGACCATAGGAGGTCTGGTATGGGTAAAAGAATACTGGCCATTCTACTATTCTCCTGGCATGGTGTCAGGTTAGAGTCAAGACAGCCAACCTGCACTGTTTAAGAGTCACTGGGTGCATGTAATTGTTTATTGTCTTTTATATTCACCAGAATATATAGGAGACAGAGAATAGGGCCAAGGGCCCCATCAATAATCATCAGGTACAGAAAGGATGCACTCACATATTCTGGTCTATAGAATGTTTAATGCACCTCACAAGAATAGTTAAATTTTTATTCCTGCATACACTCCTAATGGGAACTACATAGATTACAAGACAAGAGGTTGAAAAAGGTATTTTTAAAGTCAAAATCATACAGCATAGAAACTCTTTGGTCCACCATGTCTATAGACATCACCATGCCTATCTAGTCTAACCCCACTTGCCTGTATTAATAAATCTTTTTGCCATGCTCATTTTCATCTGGATGCTATTAATACCTCCACCTCCATTTATAGCAGCAACCAATATTTTCTGTAACTGAAATGTGTAACAGTAACTCGTGACAATAACAATCAATTTCGTGATGTCAGCAGTAAAGAACCAAGAACAATCTTCTGGTACTCTGAAGACGAAAGGAGTGTGAGGAACAGGAAATATGTACAAATGTAGAAATAAGGTTCACATTACTATGATTATTTTCAACTAAACACACTTTTAAAAAAAACAGTACCGTTATAAACATCAAAAAATGCAGGATAATAGTTGGGGCACTAACAATCATATATAAATGAGATAATTAATAATTTTACGAAGTATATTAAATGTGTTTATTGTAGAAATTTTGCATTTGGTCCACCTTTTCTGCAAGGCAGAGCTTACAAATAGTCATTTTATCCAGCATACCACCAAAACTGCTTGGGAAATAAATGGCAAGCATGCTCTCCAATTAAATTACAGTTTCCGAGAGCTTTCTGCTTTCCACTTTAAAGAAGTTTATAGTGCACCTTCTTCATCCTTACCCTTGAGGCCATTAGTCTGTTTACTGTAAACCCCCTGTTCATGGGTTTTTGACTACTTTGTTCACTTTGAGAGTCGTCACTGTGCCTGCTTTCATTCTTTCTCCAGCTGACTTCACTGATGCAGTTGTAACAAAACCACCTTTAGGGCTCCCCAGATAGTTCAATAGATTTCTTTCAACAGCACCACAGACAGGACAGTCGCAGGCCCTATATGTAATGAGTTTGCTGATCTTAACTGAAGTGAAAATTGATATACTAAACAGAATTAGTGAGGAGAAAAATCTACCAGTATTCCCGCTTCTGTCACAAATCAAGAAGTTGGAAATATTTGTATACATTGATTCAAAGCTACAATGCTCCCTCTGGTTTAATAGATTGCCAATACTCTCAAGACTCACAGCTCAAAAATCTATACAGCAGGTAGTGGAACGAATCTAATCTTATGAAGCCCAATGACAAAAGGCATCAACAAAGACCAAAACAACCCGCAGAGAAACTATTGTCAAAGTTTGAAGAATTAAAGTAAACATGATCAGTTTTGTTCATTTTCCCATGTCTGCCATTAATGCAGTTCCTGAATTTCCCACACTCTTCTGCCATATTTAATAGATGGGAGCACAGATCACAGAGTTAGCTACAAACTTGAGAAAAAAAAATAAACATGTCAGCTTGGCTGAGTGACTTGTTTCAATTCTCCAGTCTGCTTTCCTATTAAGCAAGACAACATCATGGGAGCATTTATTGAGTACAATTTTACATTCAACGTGGCATACACCAAGTCTCTTCAGCTGTCTCACATCAACATTATTATTGAATATGTCAACTCAGCCAGCATATTATCCTTTACATAAAGTACAAACCAAAACAGTAGTCACTTCTTAATTAATTGGAGGACTGCAGTCATCTTTCAATACTTTATGAACAGCAGTGAGATGGATAAGAAGTCTTAAAATGATGTTGATCATGAAAGAAACATTGATTAGGACCCCAGCAGAACCTTCTGCAAACATTGCTGTTGGAAGGTTAATATTTATTTTAACCATTAGGCTATCAACCCAAAATGTGAAGGAATCTTCCTTTGACGATGCAATCCTACCTGTTGCAACAGTTTTGATACCAGGGTAGATTTCCACTGACATAATTTCAAGTTTTCACCAAACTGAACATGGATTAAATTAAGAACCATTGCCATCTTGTAGAATCATGTCATTTTTATTTCTATTAAAGTACATTCCCTGATATACCTAATAGTTTTAAATTAATTCAGCTGAAAATAAATTTATCAGTAGGAAAGCATTTTTCAGCAAGATTACCAGTCTAACATTTGAGAAAATCCAATTAAAATAAAATTACTGTAAAGATTTACAAAATCTATACTAGTCCAATAATTAATTTCATTGTTGTTCATTAATTTCTTGTAAATTATTTTTTTTGTTACAAAATCTCCATTGTGAGTGAGAGGGAAAAAAGATGGGTCTCAAAAGCAGGAACTCTGAACACAGTCTGAAAGAAAATGACTTCATTTACAGAAGAAATGTGAGGGAAGATTGCAACAGGGATAAGACAAAAAAAAATTGAACTAGAGTACACAGTGCTGTAACAAACAATCGATGAAAAGAACCAATATGATACCACCACCCTTGACAGGGCTACTCCGGACATTAACTAAGATGCTCCCAACCTTTTATTAGTGCACATCTTACCAAGCAATTTCTCCAGTGTTGTTCCACAGTACTTGGCCTGGAGTGAAGCATGGTGGCCCCTTAGAGATGGCATAAAAAAAAGGGAAATAAGTGCATGTGGTGTCCTTTATAGTACTGGCAGACTGGGGAGGCCAGCCCATGTAATCTAAAGGGAGCCAATGGCTCAGTGCCAGCAAAGTCTAATTGATAACAAAGGCCAATGGACTAAGGCCAAGTACAAAGGTATTTAAAGGGGTTAATTGTCAGGTGCACATTGATGGGTGGGGCAGAGCCAAACCTTAATTGGCAGGTGGTAATGTGCAATGCTGTCATGTGACAGCCTCAACCCCTCAAGCCTTCTCCTACGAAAACAATTGGTGACATGGGACCCTAAACCAGTTTTATAGGAATGAGCTGCAAAATCTTGAATAACCATGCAAAATTAAAAATCATGAAATGCCTTGTTAATAATTTACATTTTTAGATTTTGTTGAATCATTCAATGGCTTGATAGATGCCATCCTGGTTTAAGCCCTAGTAGAAAGCAAAATAGAAACAGTCACTTGCACATTTAAATCCAAAAGTCACACCTGAATTCACAAGCTGCTTCTATAGAGAAGTGTACAGGATCATTTCATCCCAAAGAAAAAGTATTTCTAAAGAGACCGTGAGGCAACCATGGTTGACAAGGGAAATCAATGACAGTAGAAGAGGGCATATGGCATTGCAAAAATTAGCAGTAAGCCTAAGGAAGGTTTAAAAAAAAGTAATATTGGGAGAAAAGATGAAATGTGAAAGCTATGATATAACATGAGAGTGAGTGTGTGAGAGACAGAGAGAGAGAGAGAGTTAGATTGTGTGTGTATATACACGTGCACGCACGTTTAGTAAAAGGGAGGGAAAAGTGGACATCAGAATGCTGGAAAATGATGTTGGAGAACTGGTAATAGGAAACAAAGAAATGGGAGATAAACTGAATAGATAGTTTGCATCATTTTTCACCATGGTAGACATCAGTGATGGAGTAGAAACTTGAGAGTGTCAGGGGCCAAAAGTGAGTGTGGTCACTGCTGCCAAGAAGAAAATACCTGAAAAGCTGAAGGGTCTGAAAGGAGATGTCACGAAGACCAAATGAACTACACCCAGGGTTCTGAAAGTGGCAGCTAAAGAGATGATGAAAATCATTAGGATCTGGAATAATTCTAAAAGGCTGGAAAATTGCACATCACTCTATTCTAAGAAGGTAGAGAGGCAAAAGACAGGAAGTTATAGGATGGTCAACCTGACTTTAGTAGTTAGCAAGATTCCAGACTCATAGAACATTAAAACAGTACAGGCCCTTTAGCCCACAATGTTGGCCCATATATACCTAAAAAAACTAAACCCTCCCTACCTCAGAATCCTATTATTTTTTTTTTTAAGGATGAGGTTTCAGTGTACTTGAAAGCACAAAATAGGCCATTCAGTATTCACTGAAGGGAAACAAGATCTTGCCTAACAAATCTGATGGAGTCATTTGAGGAAGTACCGAGCAGAGCATATAAAGGAGAGTCAGTGGATGTCATTCACTTGGATTTTCAGAAGTCCTTTGACAAAGTGCTCCATGTGAGGCTGCTAAACAAGATAGGAGCCCATGTAATTATGGGGAAAGTACTGGCATGGATAGATTGGCTGACTGATAGAGTGGGCCTTTTCTGGCTGGCTGCCAGCAACTAGTGCCGTTGCGCAGGGATCAGGATTGCATACTCTTTTTTGAGGGTAGCACGGTTAGCACAATGCTATTACAGCGCCAGTGATCCAGGTTCAAATCTGACACTGTCTATAAAGAGTTCGTACATTCTCCCTGTGTCTGTGTGGGCTTCTGCCAGGCATTACAGTTTCCTCCCACTCTTCAAGATGTACAGGGGGTGTAGGTTAATTTGGACAGTATGGGCTCATGGGTCAGAAGGGCCTGTTACCGTGCTGCACGTCTAAATCTATTTTTTAAAATCTTGCTGTGTATAAATGATTTAGGTGACAGAATTGATGGCTTTGTGGTGGTACACTACCGGCCTACTGCAGGGGGAAACCTCTGTACCTGCAGGAGTGTACCACCACCCTACTGCAGGGGGCAACGTCTATACCTGCAGGACTGTAAGGGGACAGGACAACACCTGGCCGGCCATCAATCAGTCGACCTGAATGGCTCAAGCCCCACCCGGTCGGGTGTCAATCACCCTCCGGGATATAAGCCTGCGCCGGCCTCCCGAAGTCTCACTCAGAGTTACTGCAGCTACAGCCAGCCTGGCTCTGTGGAAGTCTACGAGGATTAAAGCCTGTTGTACAGTCTTTACCTTGTGCGTGTCTGATTCTGGCTAACAGCGCACCACAGGCTTTGTCACCAATTTTGCAGATGTTAAGAGAGGTGGAGGAGCAGAAAATGTTGGGGAAGCAGGGAATCTGCAGAGGGGTTTGAGCAGGTTGGGACGAAAATACCTGAGATAGAATATAGGAGAGGAAAGTCCATAGGCATGCACTTGTAGATAGACTATTATCTAAATGTAGAGAGAATTCAGAATGTGGAGATTCAAAGGAATTTGGGAGTCCTAGTGCATGATACCCTTAACATTAACTTGCAGGTTGAGTCAGTAGCAAGGAAAGAAAATCTAATGTTAGCATTCATTTCGAGAGGACTAGAATATAAATGCTAAGATGTATTGTTGAAGCTTTACAAGGCATTGATCAGACAATACTTTGAATAATGTGAGGTGTTTTGGGCCCCAACTGTAAGGAAGGATGTACTGATATTGGAGAGTCAAGAAGAGGTTTACGAAAATGAACCCAGTTTTGAGAGGGTTAACATACAAAGAGAGTTTGATGGTTCTGGGCCCGTACTCACCGAGTTTAGAAGGATGAAGGGGATATTATCAAATATTCCAAATATTGAAAGGCCTAAATCCAGTGGATGTGGAAATTATGTTTAGAACCAAAGTGCACAGCATCAGAGTAAAAGTAGAACAGAAATGAGTCGTTTCTTCATTGAGAAGGTTGTGAATCTGTAGAAATCATTATCACATAGGGAGGCCATTTTGTTGGGCATACTTGAAAGCAGAGGTTGATAGATTCTTGATTAGTAAGAGCATCACAAAAGTTATGAAGCAAAGACAGGAGAATGGGGCTGTAAGGAAAAATAATTATGATTTAAATGGTGGAGCAGACATTATGTGCAAAATTACCTAATTTTGCTCACAAGTCTTATGGACTCACAATACATTTACAACCAGGACTTGTCTAAAGTTCAGTAAAATATCTATATGTTTGAGCACTCAGTTTTCATGATATGAAAAGCACCAAAGTTATTGGCAAATGAACATATTTATTCAATATTCCTCATCCACTAATTAACAATTTAAAATTTGATTTTAAAATAAACAAACTTCTTGTCCCTTAAGTTCACAAACATGCAAAATAGAGGACAAAATGTTTCCAAAAATCTTCATATGCATTCAAGGACTTGAATTTCAACGTGTACATTGCAGAATTTATAAAACTGACATAAATGGGTTAGGGAAGTAGCAAATCTAGAGAGCCATTTCTCACTGTTGCTCTACAAGTGGCAGATTCCATCTCACAAAATAGACAGATGTGCACTGTGTTGGAAAGGAAAAAATTGATTACAGTACTACAAGCAAGCGACGACAATAGATGAAACTTCTGCATAAACCAAATCTCCAACAACTGCATATGTTATTAATCTGGTGTACAAGATGTGGAAAGATAAGAGTGGAAACAGAGTTATGAAGGAGCACACATGTCAGTAATTTTAAACATGGAAATTGAAAGGGAGTGAAATCCTTCATAAGCTAATGAGAGGCCTGACAGAAGTAACAAGGTTGGTGAAGGTCATCCAGGAAGAATTGCTATTATTAATTTACTATTGAATTGACACAGTGCCCTTTGAATGACCTCAACTGAAGTACAACGCAATTCTGCCGATCTTGCACAAACTAGTTTGATTGACCATATTGGTGTATTTGTGTAGCTTGGGCTCATGGGCCAGAAAGTCTTGTTACCATGCTGTATCTCTAAATCATAAATTATATTTGGACGCTCTTTAGTAAAGATTGTCTTCATAGCTTACATGTGTCTGATTGTATTTCAAGCAAATGAAGGCAATCACAGAAAGAAGAGCTCAGAAAATGAGGACACGAGTGAGCATAGAAGTGGCAGCTGAACACAGAGGGCAGAAATATGATCTTGTCAAACAAGATTTCCTTGAGAAAAGTTTTTATTTATTGAAATAGGTCTGCCCTATGGTAAATCTACCATAATCCTACCAACTCCCACAGACATTTTGATTATACTTGCTCAAAATCCAATGCAGGCTATTGACCATGTTCATCCGTTCCCCACAACGTTTCTGCTCTCACTCCTCCTCCCCATCACAACTGCAATTGGGATTTGATCACCCTCACCTTCTACCCCACCAGATGCCTAATTAAATGAATCATCATCGGAATAGGTGCACGTTCCATTGGAATTGTGTCCTGTCACTCAACCCATTTTGGGTGCGGATTTTTAATGTTCCCATGACTTATTGGTAGACGTAAAACCCAGAAAATTAGTTCACGTCACCAACTTTCAGACATATCCACTGGGCATGCATCAAGGCCTCACCTTTGCACATGGTACCCAAGAAGACAGGCTAGGCTTAATGAGGTCACTACACCTGACAGATACCCAATTCCACACATAGAGGATTTCACCGCCCATCTCCATCATTGCTGCATATTCTCAAAGATTGATTGGATATCATCAGACACCAATTTCAAGAAAATGATATTCCCAAAACTGCAATTATTACGCCGCTTGGCCTTTTTGAATTCCTCAGAATGCCATTTGGCTTAAAGAATGCTGCGCAAACTTTTCAGCGGCTTATGGACGCTCTAGGCAGAGATTTAGACTTTGCATATATTTACTTGGACGACATCCTTGTAGCACGTCAAAATTAGCAAGATCACCACCTGCATTTGCGCCGCCTTTTACAACGGCTCCAAGACTTTGGTCTGACAATTAATCTTGACAAGTGTCAATTTGGCAAGTCAATTTTTAAATCACAGATTTATTCCTGGGATTGCTGACATCCTCTCTGCTCCAAACAAAAACATTACCTGGACCGCACAGGCAGAGACCGCATTTATATCCGCCTTTGTGGCATTAGACAAAGCAGCAATGCTTCCGCATTCAAATCCAGAAGCTGCTTTGATGCTTAGCACAGATGCCTCGGAAACAGCTGTGGGTGCAGTTCTGGAACAATATATCAATGGCCATTATCAGCCCCTTGCCTTCTTTAGCCATCATCTAAGACCAGCGGAAATGAAGTACAGTGCCTTTGATCGAGAACTATTAGCACTTTATCTGGCTAAAAGGCACTTTCGTTACATCTTGGAAGGTCGACATTTCACCATATTCACAGTCCATAAACTGCTCATTTTTGCCTTTAGCAAAGTCACAGATCCTTGGTCGGCAAGACAACAGCGACACTTGTCCTACATTTCAGAGTTTACTACGGACATACGTCATATTTCGGGAAAGGACAATCTGGTCGCAGATGTGCTCTCTAGGTCAAGTGTGTGCCATATTCAAGGTGGAGTAAACATTGCTGATCTGGATCTGGATATACGGGCATACAGTACAGCTATTACTGGACTCGACATTCAAAAGGTGGCACCACAACAAGGTAGTCCAGAACTCAACCATTGGTCCCATTATCTTGGAGATAGCATCTTTTTGATGACATTCACAATCTATCACACCCATTCATCAGGACTTCAGTCAAAATAATGTCAAACAAGTACATGTGGCATGGGCTGAAAAAAGACATCACGCAATGGGCATAAACGTGTATATCCTGCCAATCTGCGAAAATTCAATACCACACCAAGGCATCCCTGGACCCTTGCCCAACAATACGCAGAAGATTTGAGCATGTGCACATGGATCTGGTTGGACCATTTCCAGTATCACAGGACATGAGATATATTCTCACGGTAGTAGACCACTTCATACACTGGCCAGAGGCCATTCCATTACCAGTCAATGAGACTCAGGCATGTGCTAGAGCATTCATCTTAAATTGGATTGCTAGATTTGGAGTGCCTACACACAACTTGGATTGTGGACCACAGTTCACTTCGGCATTTTGGGCTTTCTTGGCTCGTCTTTGTGGTACACAGTTGCACCACACTACTGCGTACCATTCGCAGTCCAACAGCCTGGAGGAACATTTCCATCGACAACTTAAATGAAGGCCCGATTCACCAGCCCCAACTGGGTCGATGAACTACCTTGGGTTCTACTAGGAGTAAGAACAGCTCCAAAAGATCTGTCCGCATCGTCTGCAGAATTGATGTATGGTACAGGCCGTATGGTTCCAGGAGATATTCACTTCACAAGCAATTCAGACATGGATGTCCTGCAACAACTCTGCAAGGGTATTGCTAACAGCAAACATCCTCAACCAACTGGCATGGCAAACCTAGGCAACAAGTGCCCCAATCACTCTTAAACACTGAATATGTATTCGTATGAAGACAGGTTCCAGGGACACCGTTACTAAAACCGTATGAAGGACCATTTCATGTGATTGAGATGGAGTGGTATATACATTAGACATCGGAGGGCATCCGCAGCTATTCAGCATGGACAGACTTAAACCTGCCCGTACAGACCCTACTTCACCAGTTCAGTGCCCTCAACCCAGGCAACGTGGATGTCCGCTTAAGTCAAATGTATCTGGCATCTTAAGTTATGGTGACAATTCTGGGGTGGGTGATGTAGTGGGCACACAGTGCGGTATTGTGAACTGCCACCATCAGTTCACAGACTTACCTGACACATCGTGGGCTAGCAGTGCTGGGCACCAAATTACAGCAAGTAGATCAGATAAAGCCCCTGCCTAAAGGCACAGGGCACTAATGGCTCATAGCTTTAACCTGCTGGTCCACAGGATCAGCAGCTGTTCACTAACGAGCTCATTAACAGGCAGGGAATAAAATGTCTGTGTATGTCTGCAATAAGCCAGTCTTGAGTTGACTAACTTTGTGTGTGTTTGCCTTTATTTAGCAGCCGCAACATTTCATTCTTTTGCAGCAGCATCACGTGTTTTGTAAAGTAAATAAATTAGTGAAAAATAAGAGAAAAAGTGGTATTTTCCGTGGTTCATTGTTCATTCAGATCATAGCAGAGGGGAAGAAGCTGCTTTTGTGCTGTAGGGTGATTGTCTTCAGGCTCCTGTACTTCCTTCCTGATGGTAGCAGTGAGAAGAGGGTATAGCCTGAGTGGTGTGGATTCTTATATGATAGAGGCTGCTTTCTTGAGTCACTGGCTCAAGTCCCTTCTTGCACATGGATTATACACAATTTTTGCATCCCCATCCTTAGACTGATGGATTTTGCATCAACTTCAATGGCAAGAGTCTCCAGACCAAATTCTAGCATCTTCATTCTGGTGAAAGGGGGTTTCTGTTTGTACCAGTAGAAAGATGAGCAACATTCTATTTTCAGCTCTTATTTCCTGACCCTTTCCCAACAGAACATCTTTGATTCAAGATCTGATCCAATTGACTCTATGCCGCTAACAATAAACTCCACCACCACTATACTCCTCTTCAAATGTAATTTGATGTAAAAAGTTTAGCCTGAATATAATATGTCCATTATTAAAATCATACCCAAATCAATTGCTGAATAATCTGGAATCATATCAAAAAGTTACACAAGTGTAAAAAGTTTCTTTAATTCAGTCATGAAATAACCAATTGTTTCCCTTGGTTTTTACTTGCAGATTCACAACTTGCAAAAAGGTGAGGACTGTAGTGTCCGTGTTACCCCAAAGTGTAGAAAGAATGATACACACCCAAGAAGTCGAAATCGAAGACCGGTTCATTGCACTGGCATCTCCGCTTATATTCTCTCCCCGCTGCTGATAATAGGAGTGATGTCATAGCAGCACCAGCCTCGGATTTGTCAGCATTTCCGCCATTGCTCATTGTTTAACCCCCCCACCCATGCAGGTTGTCAACTGAGATGGAGGTCATTGGCCCTTGTGGGGTCTGCATGGTTGCCACATTCATCAGCGATCTTGTGTGATGGGTTGCATTCTGGTTAGTGGGTTGCTACCATTATCCTGCCCCTCCCCCCAGAATCGGCGATCAGAGCACTGTTTGACACTTTTGGAGGCTTACCTCTGTGTTGTGGGGGTGAGTGAAGATCAGTTGGCTAATGTCCAGTCATGTTGGCTTGAGGCAGTTGATGGTGAAAGTCTCTTCCTTACTGCTGATATACAGCACACGTCGACCCATTGTATCTAACCCCTCAAATGGGCATTGCACAGGTGTCTGGTGTGCCTCCCTTCAAACAAAAAGGTACTCACGGGTCTCTAAACTTTTGGGGACATAGGACTTGGCCTGGCCTGCGGTGGAGGCTGAGGAGGAGCTAGAGTACCCAGTCTTTCCCTCAGCTGAGTCAATGAGATCGTTGGGTCCTCTGGGTCCATGTCGGCAGCCAAGGACTCCCCTGGTATCACCAATGGTGCACCATACACCATCTCAGCTGCTGAGGCATTGAAATCTTCTTTCAGCCTGGTGCGGATCCCCAGGAGGACCCAAGGTAGCTCAACTGCCCAGTTTGGCCCCTTGAGCCGAGCCATCAAGGCCGCCTTTAGGTACCTGTGGAACTGCTCCACCAACCTGTTGGCCTGAGGGTGGTATGCTGTGATGTGGTGGAACTGGATTCCCAGTATGTTGGACAGCTCCGCCCAGAGTCCAGAAGTGAACTGTGTACGTCTATCAGAGATCATATGCTCCAGGATTCTGAACCTCAATACCCAGATGTTAATCAGTGCCCTGGCGCAAGTCTTGGTGGTTGTATCGGCCAGCAGGACCACTTCTGGCCACTTTGTGCAGTGGCCAATCACTGTGAGGAGATAACTTGCCCCATGGGAGACCAGTAGTGGCCCTACATTGTCAATATGGATGTGGATGAACCTACATCATGCTGGCTTGAAAGTTTGGGGAGGTGCCTTGACGTGTGCATGCACTTTGGACATTTGGCAGACCATACAGGTCTTGGCCCACTGACTGACCTGCTTCCAGAGGCTGGGCCAGATGAACCTACTGGCCACTATTTTGACAGAGATTCTGATGGCTGGGTGTGCCAAGTTGTGCACCACATCGAAACATGACATCTGAATGCTGCTGGCACGATGGAGTGGGGTTTTCCAGTGGAGACGTGACAGAGGAGTGTCTGGTTACCAGGGCCGATGGTGACATCCTCTAGCCTGAGCCCAGAAATTGCTGTTCTGTATGCCAGGATCTCAAAGTCTTCCTGCTGTACCCTGGCTAGGGATGAATTGCCTATTCCCTGGGACAGGGCCTGAATGGACTCTATTGCAAAATAGGACAGTGTGTCGGCCACCATGTTGGTCTTACCCGTGATGTATTGAATGTCCATGATGAACTCAGACACATGAGAAGGGGTCACTGAAGCCTGGCCGACCATGGATCTGACACTTTATGGAAGGCAAAGGTTAACAATTTATGGTCCAAAAAATATCTGAAGTACCTGACTGCCAGGTACAGTACCAATACGCTCCTGGTCAAAGGTGCTGTATTTGAGTTTGGATGGCTGGAAGTGCCTGCTAAAGAAGACTAGGGACAGCCATTACTCTTCAATGAATTTCTCCAGTATGCCTCCTACCATTGAGCTGGAGGCATCTACTGTGAGAGTGGTTGGTGCCTCTGGCCTGGGGTGTACCTGAAGAGTGGGTTGGCTAGTGATCCTTGGCCTTCTGGAATCCCTCTGAGGCCTCATTTTCCAAGGTAATCTCTTTACCTTTCACTACCATGAGTGAAAAGGAGCCGCATGATGTGGGCCGCTGCTGGTATGAATCGGTGATAAAAAATTAATCATACAGCGAATTCTTGCAGCCCCTTCACTGTGCGGGTCTTGGTGAAGCACTGAACAGCCTCCATCATTTCAGGCAGGGATTTCGCTCAGTGCCTGTTGATTCGATGCCCCAGGAAGTCTATTGTTTCCAGCCCAAACTGGCACTTAGCAGGGTTTATATTTAGTCTGAATTCCTGCAGTGGCACACAGTCCCCTTAGATGGGCCACATGCTCTGTATGATTGTGGCTGACGATGGGAATATTGTCCAAATAGAATGTGAGATCCCGACCCATTAGGATCTGGATTCTGGTGATAGCCCCTAATGAAGTCGACTTTTGACAATACCTGTGCCTCTTGTAAGTTTGCAGTAAAGTCTTGGATATAGGACATGGGGTATCTATCTGGTGTGGTGGCCTTGTATCATGTGCAGTGGGGAAACCAAAGAGCTGTTGAAACACCACACTATCCCCTGCTCTTCCATTTTTTTTAAACTCCTCCTTGGCAAGGGTGAGTTTCTCAATGGGGGGGAGGGGGAGGCGGTGCACCCTGGCATGGAGCCGGGGGCTCTCGGTAAGAGTGTGGTCACTGAACTCCTCATCGGTGAGCAAGAGTCATATCTTTGGGCAGCTGCTCCAGGAAAATCTACTCAAAGAGCAGGCAAGGCCTGTGACCCTCAGCAAGGTTGAGCATCTCACTTATGAGGGCAGATGGGGCCTTGTCACCCAATCCTTCAATATGCAACAATCAGGCAACGCGCTTATGCCATGAGATCCCAAAGTTGTGGGTTAATAGCTCCTTGAGGGCTACAGGACTGCAGGAAGTCAATGACCCTTGCTGCTGTGTCCTGGTCGAGCGAGCTCGCTATGTAGTAGTAAATATGTGTCATTGGCAGTGACCTGTCAGAGGTGGAACTGGGCCTCAGCCTGTTTGAACCACACTTGTGGCTACAAAACCCAGAATGCTGGTAGCTTCACAAAACCGCATGAACAGCTGCCTGGTCCATCATCTTCAGGTCCAACTTGCAGTTGGACCTGCCAGTAACACCAATGAAGCGTGCGCCCTACAGCAAAGTGTGGAAGGAATGACACACACCCAAGAAGTCGAAGACTGGTTTATTGCACTAGCAGCTCCGCTTATATTCTCTCCTTATTGCTGACGACAGGAGTGATGTCACAGCAGCTCTAGCCTCAGATTGGTCAGCATTCCCGCCATTGCTTGTTGTTTCCTGCCATGCAGTTTGTCACCTGGGCCGAAGGTCGTTGGCCCCCGCGAGCTCTGTGCAGTCACTGCATTCATCAGCCATCTTGTGTACAGCATCGCGTCCCGGTTTGCGGGCCACTAAGGACACTGTCAAAATTTTTATAATTTTGCAATAACTTAACTGAACTGGGTGGGAAGAGGCAGAGGTAAGAGTACATTAACACAAAAAGCCATTCTCACTGAAAGATTACCCTTTTTTCTTTACCAGATAGTCTCTCAATTGTTACCATCTCCTCCATTACATCAAGTATTGCTGATATTTGTGAACAATTTCAGGCTTCTAGATAGGTCCAAAGCACTATTCAGCCAGAACCTAGTTTATTATTTTGGAGGATTTTTGTAACAGAATGCCTCTTACGCCACCAAGAGCTCTGTGTACATTTACAACGATTAAATTACATGAATAAAAATTCATCCTTTGGAACTAGTACAGTTCTCTTTTGGTTTCCAACCTACTCCACAGATTCCAAACTTTCCCAAATGTAACGTTTGGAACCTTTGCATAACATTTTGGTAAAGAGAACAAATGCAGCAAGAACATAACTTGTTCTGTTTTTCATTTTCTATTCTCTCTCTCTCTCTCTCTCTCTCTCTCTCTCTCTCTCTCTCTCTCTCTCTCTCTCTCTCTCTCTCTCTCTCTCTCTCTCTCTCTCTCTCTCTCTCTCTCTCTCTCTCTCTCTCTCTCTACTAGCAATGAAGGCCTTAAAAAGCAATTATTACAACCTAGAGATATCATATGACTGTGCTTACAAGGTAGAACCTTGTAAGCCACAGTCATCCTCTTCTTTGACGGCTTCGCTGACGAAGATTTATGGAGGGGTAATGTCCACGTCAGCTGCAGGCTCGTTTGTGGCTGACAAGTCCAATGCGGGACAGGCAGACAGAGTTGCAGCGGTTGCAAGGGAAAATTGGTTGGTTGGAGTTGGGTGTTGGGTTTTTCCTCCTTTGTCTTTTGTCAGTGAGGTGGGCTCTGCGGTCTTCTTCAAAGGAGGTTGCTGCCCGCCGAACTGCTAGGCGCCAAGATGCATGGTTTGAGGCGATATCAGCCCACTGGCGGTGGTCAATGTGGCAGGCACCAAGAGATTTCTTTAGGCAGTCCTTGTACCTCTTCTTTGGTGCACCTCTGTCTCAGTGCCCAGTGGAGAGCTCGCCATATAACACGATCTTGGGAAAGCGATGGTCCTCCATTCTGGAGACGTGACCTACCCAGCGCAGTTGGATCTTCAGCAGTGTGGATTCGATGCTGTCGGCCTCTGCCATCTCGAGTACTTCGATGTTGGAGATGAAGTCACTCCAATGAATGTTGAGGATAGAGTGGAGACAACGCTGGTGGAAGTGTTCTAGGAGCCGTAGGTGATGCCGGTAGAGGACCCATGATTCGGAGCCGAACAGGAGTGTGGGTATGACAACGGCTCAGTATATGCTAATCTTTGTAAGGTTTTTCAGTTGGTTGTTTTTCCAGACTCTTTTGTGTAGTCTTCCAAAGGCCCTATATGCCTTGGTGAGTCTGTTGTCTATCTCGTTGTCGATCCTTGCATCCGATGAAATGGTGCAGCCGAGATAGGTAAACTGTCATCCTCTTAAACTAGACCTAAATGTACACAATGTGTTTTCAGTTGTCAGCAAATGCTTATCAGTGGACTCTGCCATTTTTATAATTTAGAAATTAGGGGGTATCTCAGAAAAATTATTTGCTTCCTTAAAACAAATAAAGGTAGATAAATACACAGGGCCTGACAAGATAGTCTCTCAGGTCTTGATGAGGCTAGTGTAGAAATTGCAGGGGCTCTGGCAGAAAGATTTCAAATGTTCTTAGCCACAGGTGTAGATCCCGAGGATTGGAAGATAACTCATGTTGTTCCGTTGTTTAAAAAGGCTCCAATAATAATCATGGAAATTAAAGGCCAGTGAACCTGTCATCAGCACTAGGTAAGTTATTGTCTGATGTTCTAAGAGATCAGATCTACAAGTATTTGGATAGCCAGGGACTGATTAACATGGCTGTGTACATGTTAGCTCATGTTTAGCCAATTTTTTAGAGTTTTTCGAGGAGATTACCAGAAAAATTGATAAAGGAGTGGATGTTTTCTACGTGGACTTTAGTAAGGTGTTTGACAAGGTCCCTCATGGGAAGTTACTCAGGAACGTTCAGATGTGACCCAATGTTGTTTTTACTGGGTGATATTAAGGAAGTTAACCTAAATTAAAATTGAACATGTTCAAAGTGAAATTTGTTAAAATTGCTAGAGCAATAGCTAAAAAATATATTCAATAACTTGGAAGTGAGATATAGATTTGGGACTGGAGTTCGAAGTTGTATACCACTTGAAAAAATTACTTATAATTTAAGAGATAAATATATTTTGTAAAATATGGAGCCCATATTTACAAAATATTGGTATAAATATTTAAATGAAATTCTGACATTTCCTTTCTCCTCATAGGTCTCTACATATTATAAGAATTTTTGTCGTATGGAGTACTTCTGTTGAGGGACTCTTGTCCCATATACATATTTTTTCTTTTTTCTTTCTTAGAGGGGGAGGAGAATATTAGAAGGGTTCTTATTTTTTTTCTTTCTATATATAAATACCACATATATTTGTAATGGATTTCTAATATTACATAATAATTGTAATTTCTTTTGTGGTTTTAAAATTTATAAATAAAATTTTTAAAAAGGAAGGTTCAGACGCTCAGTATTCGTGGTGAAGGAGTAACCTGGATTTGACATTGGCTAGACTGGAGAAGAGAGTTAAGCTAGCTTTGGAGTCAGTAGTTGTCATTGTTCAACACAAAGGCCAGAGTTGCACCAACAAAAGTCAAAGAAGCCATTATTATGCTGAAAAACAAGAATAAAACAGAAAGTGACATCCCCCAAACCTTAGGATTACCAAAATCAATTGTTTGGAACATCATTAAGAGGTGAGCTCAATAATCAGAAAGGGACTGGTTGGCCAAGGAAGACCTCCACTTCTGATGACAGACGAATTCTCATCATAATGAAGAAAAATCCACAAACGCCTGTTTAATGGATCAGAAACACTCTTCAGCAGACAGGTGTGGATGTGTCAATGTCTACTGTCTGCAGTAGACTTCATGAACAGAAATACAGAGGCTACATTTGCAAGATACAAACTATTAGTTAGTCGCAGAAACAAGATGGCCAGATTACAGTTTGCCAAGGAGTATTTAGAAGAGTGTGGAGAATTCTGGAGAGAGGTCTTGTAGACAGATAAGACCAAGATTAACCAGTATCAGAGTGATGGCAAGAGCAAAGTGTAGAGCCCAAGATCCAAAGCATACAACCTCATCTAAGAAACATCATGGTGAGGGTTTTATGGGCTGGGCATACATATACAGCTGTCACGGGTACTGGCACACTGATCTTCATTAATGTAACTACTCATGGCAGTAGCAAAATGAATTCTGAGATGCACAGAAACATCTTATCTGCTCAAATTCAAGCAAATGCCTCCAAACTCATTGAACGGCACTTCATTTTACAGCAAGACAATGATCCCAAACATACTGTTAAAGCAACAATAGAGATTTTCAAAGTTATAAATTGGAAAATTCTTGAATGGCCAAGTCAGTTACCTGATCTAAATCCAATTGAGCAGGCCTTCCATATGGTGAAGAGAAAACTTAAGGTGGAAAGCCCCCAAAACAAGCAAGAGCTGAAGATGGCTGCAGCGGAGGCCTATCAGAGCATCACCAGAAAAGATACTCACCACCTAGTGATGTCTATGAATCACAGATTTCAAGCATGCAAGAAATATGCAAAATACTAAACATGACTACATTAATATACATATTATGGTGCCCTGAAATGAGGGGACTATGTATAAATAGTGCTGTAATTTCAACATGGTGAAACAGAAATGTACGCATATACCCTTGAATAAAATCTGGAATGTGCACTTTAGTCACGTGAACTGTTTGATTACAAATTTAAAACTGTAAAGCACAGAGACAAATAAAGGAAAAAAGGTATCCTTGTCCCAAACTTTATGGAGAGTACTGTATATCAACGGTCTGGATGATATTGTGGTAAATTGGATCAGCAAGTTTGCGGATGGAACAAAGAGTGGAAGCATTGTGGACAGCGAGGAAGGCTTTCAAAGCTTGTAGAGGGATCTGGACCGCTAGAAAAATGGGTTGAGGTGTTGCATTTTGGAAGGACAAACCAAGAAAGGACATACATGGTAAATGATAGGGCACTGAGGAGTGCGATAGAACAGAGGGATCTGGGAATATTGATACATAATTCCCTGAAAGTAGTGACACAGCTAAATGCTTTGGGCATATTGGCCTTCATAAATCAAAGTATTGAGTTTAGGAGTTAGGATATTATGGTAAAGTGGTATTAAACATTGGTGAAGCCATATTTGGAGTACTGTCTGCAAAATTGCTCACCTAACTAGAAGAAAGATATAAATAAGACTGAAAGAGTGCAGAGAAGATTTACTAGAATGTTGCCAGAACTTCAGGAACTGAGTTACAGGGAAAGCTTAAAAAGGTTAGGACTTTATTCCCTTAAGAGTAGAAGAATGAGGGGAGATATGATAGAGTTATTTAAAATTAGGTGTTGTATAGCCAGAGAAAATGTAAATAGGCTTTTATCACTAATCACTGTATTCCAACTCTCTGTTTCCTGCCAATCAGCCAATGCTCTTCTCATGCTAGTATATTTCTGGTTAAGTTCTCATGGGATCTTGTTAAGTAGCCTCATGTGTGGTACCCTGTCAAAGACCTGAAAATCAAATACACAATATCCATTGCATCTCCTTTATCCAGCCTGCTTGTCACTTCTTCAAAAAATTCCAATGTTTGTTAATCAAGATTTCCCCTTAAGGAAGCCATGCTCCCTTTAGCTAATCTCATCCTTGACAATCGTCTCCAGTGTCTTCCCAACACCGACGTCAGGCAAACCAGTCTATAATTTGCTTTCTGCTGCATCCTTCCCTTCATGAATAGTAGGGTCATTTTCCAATCCTCCGGAACCATGCCAGAATCTATAGATTCCTGAAATATCATGACCAATGCCTCCACAATCTATTTAACAACTACTTTAAAAACCTGAGGGTGCAATCCATCTGGTCTGGGAGACTTTTCTACCCTTTAACCATTCAGCTTTCTGAGCACTCTATCCCTTGTCACTCACATCCTTTCCTTGATACGCCTGGACATCTGGAACATTGCTAATGACTTCCACAGTGAAGACTAATGCAAAATACTAGTTTAGCTTCTCCACCAAATACTTGGCTTCCATTATTATTTCTCCAGCATTATTTTCTAGTGTCCTATAGCTCACCACTCTTTTATTCTTTATTTACTTGAAGATTTTTGTAACCTCTTTGCTATTATTTGCTAGCTGCTTTCATACATATTTCATCTTTTCCCTCATTATGAATTTTTAGTTGCCTTCTACAAGTTTTTAAAAACTCCCAATCCTCTATCTACCTTCTAATTTTTCTTCCCTCTATGCCTTCTCTTTTGCTTTTCCGTTGGCTTTAACTTCCCTTGTCAGCCACAGTATTGACATTCGAATACTTCCTCCTTTTTAGAATATGTTTATCCTTGCACCTAGGACATTTATCACAGAAACTCCATCTATTGCTGCTGTGCCATCCTCCTTACTAGAGCCCCCTTCCAATTCACTATTGCCAGTTCATCTCTCAAGCCACTGTAGTTCCCTTTATTCCAATCAAATACCATTACATCTGACTTTGATTCTTCCTTGTTAAATCTCAAATTCATATTGTGATCACTGACCCTTAATGGTTTCTTTACCCTAAGCTCTCAAACCACCTCTGGTGCAGTCCACATCACCCAATCCACTGCAGCCAAACCCCAAATAGGCTCATCAACAAACTGCTCAGTGGTGTGAAAGTTATTGGAGGGGATTTTGAGAGACAGGATGTAAATGCATTTGCATAAGCAAGGGCTGATTCTGAATAATCAATATGGCTTTTTGTGTGGGAAATTGTCTCACCAATTTGATTGAGTGCTTTTGAAGAGGTGACAGAAGATTGATAAGGGAGGGTGGTAGATGGACATTTACAAGGTTCCACATGATAGATGTGCTTAAAAGGTAAGATCACATGGCATTTAGAGCAAACTAGCCAATTGGCTTGATGGTAGGAGACAGAAGATGGTGGTGGTGGAGGATTGCCACAAGGATCGGTGCTTGGTCCACTCTTGTTGTCTTTTATATTAATGATGAGAATGTAGTGTTTACATTTGGTGAGTACGTTTGTGGATGACACTAAAATTGGAGGTAGAATGGACAATGTGGAAGGTCATCTAAGATTATAACAGGATCTTCATTGACTGAATCAGTGAGTACAAGAATGGCAGATGAAGTTTAATTCACATAAGTGAGAGATATTGCATTTTAGTAAGTCAAACTTGCTCAGTATGGTTCTGGGGAGTGTTGCTGATCAGGGGGTACAGGTGAATAGTTCTTGAAAATAGTGACACAGGTAGGCAGAGTGGTGATTAAGGCATGAGGCACACTTGCCTTCATCAGTCAGGATGTTGAGCACACAAGCTGGATGTCATGCTACAGCTGTAGACATATTGGTAAGTGTGCATCTCTGGTCACCTTGCTATAGTTAAAGGTCATTAAAGTGGAAAGGGCGCAAAAATGTCACAAGGCTGATTCTGGGACTGGAGACTTTGGTTTATAAGGAGAGTATAGGGCTGACATCGTGGTAGACAAAATCATGATGTGCATAGATAGGGTGACCAGTCTTCTCCCCACAGTAAGAGAGAATAAAAACAGAAGGCATCAGTTTAAGGTGTGGGAGGTGCAATTTAAAATGGATCTGGGGGCAACTTTTTCACAGTGAGTGATGGGTATGTTGTGATGGAATATTTGGAAATGTTTTTTGGAGATAAATTGGTAAAATTACACACATTTTAAAACAGATCTTATTTGAAATATTGAAGAATTCATATTCAGTGACTTTACAGAAACTATGCACAAGTAGGTGCTAATTGAAATGATGTCATGAAATGAATGGACTGGAGACAGGTCGTCTGTGTTGAACATTTTTACAAGACTTCTGAACTTTCTGCAAAGTGCTCATTCAAAGATCAGTCCTGGGTTCTTGTTTATCTAAAACAACAGATGAGAGCAGAAGACTAACTCCTATTGTTTGCTGGAGAAGGAGGGGTGTGATAGTACAGATCTATCACCAATGTACATAGTGTATATAGTTACTGTATCTAGACTGTGCTTACAGTGATTGGCTGAGAGCTAAGCCACACCTATTGTCTGGGCCTTAAAGGGTTGTGTCCTTAGCCAGGTCGGATCATTCCGGACTGGTCGGCCACCTGTGAAGAGCTCCGGTCTTTTGCTAATAAAAGCCTTGGTTTGGATCAACAAGTCTTTGGTTCTTTCGACGAGCTCTACAAGGGGGTTTTGCTAGAGAGAGAGAGAGACTGAACAGTTACAGCTGAAACAAGCAGGAGAAGCTTGTTGGAACTGAAACAGAAACTCCAGAGCGGCGGATGGGTGAAAGTGCTATATGTCTGATGTTTCTCTTGGAAAAAGTGGGACAGAAAGGAACTCTGTGATAGCCTGAAAGAAAGATGTTATCATCTGGAGAACCCTGATGGGGCAAGTTTCATCAGCGAGACATTAAGGTGACTAATGGTGGTACCTCAGTTGTGGAAATCCTGGAACAACAAAACTCTCTACAAAGAGCCTTCCTGAGTGGTAAACATTTACCTTTCGAGCACCAAAGCCTGGTGAACTTTATACATGTTAACTTTATACATGTTGCAGAATTGCCTGCAACCAGAGAACTTGGAAGAATGAGAAGTGAGATTGAACTGCGAAGCAAATAACTTTTCTTAAATTTGCACACACATTACATACATGTACACTTAGAATTAGAAGGGGGTTAAGTGGGTTAGTTAAGTTAAAGTTAAGTTAATAGAGATAAGTTAAACTATGATACTGTTTTCATGTTTAAAGATAATTAAAAACGACTTTTTAAAGTAACTACTTGCCTTGGTGAATGTCTATTTCTGCTGGGTTGTGGGGTGTCATGGCATGTCTATCATGTGGAACCTTGTAAATGTCCATCTACCATAACAATGTGGAATTAACCTTTGGAGGAAGTGGAATAACTGGGTACAATTATGTCATTCTAAAAAAAATGGTCATTCTAAAAAACATTTTGTCAGGTATGTGGATATGACTAGGTTAGAAAGGATCTGGATCAAGTGCAGGCATATGGGACAAACTTGGGTGGGCAATTTGGCTGAGATGGATGAGTTGGACCAAAGGGCCTATTTCTGCACTGTTCTCTCTCTTTGGCTTGGCTTCACGGATGAAGATTTATGGAGGGGTAAATGTCCACGTCAGCTGCAGGCTCGTTTGTGGCTGACAAGTCCAATGCGGGACAGGCAGACACGGTTGCAGTGGTTGCAAGGGAAAATTGGTTGGTTGGGGTTGGGTGCTGGGTTTTTCCTCCTTTGTCTTTTGTCAGTGAGGTGGGCTCTGTGGTCTTCTTCAAAGGAGGTTGCTGCCTGCCGAACTGTGAGGCGCCAAGATGCATGGTTTGAGGCGATATCAGCCCACTGGCGGTGGTCAATGTGGCAGGTACCAAGAGATTTCTTTAGGCAGTCCTTGTACCTCTTCTTTGGTGCACCTCTGTCTTGGTGGCCAGTGGAGAGCTCTCCATATAACACGATCTTGGGAAGGCGATGGTCCTCCATTCTGGAGACGTGTCCTACCCAGCGCAGTTGGATCTTCAGCAGCATGGATCCGATGCTGTCGGCCTCTGCCATCTCGAGTACTTCGATGTTGGAGATGAAGTCGCTCCAATGAATGTTAAGGATGGAGCGGAGACAACGCTGGTGGAAGCGTTCTAGGAGCCGTAGGTGATGCCGGTAGAGGACCCATGATTCGGAGCCGAACAGGACTGTGGGTATGACAACGGCTCAGTATACACTAATCTTTGTGAGGTTTTTCAGTTGGTTGTTTTTCCAGACTCTTTTGTGCACACAAAACTCAAAACGGTCAACCAGTTTATCTATCTCGGCTGCACCATTTCATCGGATGCAAGGATCGACAACGAGATAGACTCGCCAAGGCAAATAGCGCCTTTGGAAGACTACACAAAAGAGTCTGGAAAAACAACCAAAGATTAGCGTATACAGAGCCGTTGTCATACCCACACTCTGAATTTCTGCACTGTATGACTGTACGAAGTTTCATTTTGAAGATTGGTTCTAATTTGTATTAATGCCTAACATCCACATAATTCCTTAACTCCTGAATAATGTCTAACAGTTTGGCTTGAAAGTGCACTAATGGTGAGAAAATCACTGATGAAGAGCAGAAGACGGTTGAACCTTGAACACTGCTCTGCGCTATGGAATTTGTTCCATGATGTGGTGAGGCTGAGGTGAATGGTCTCTTTAACAAGCATCTTTGTTTGTGTGAGGTTCCTCATTTATACATTTATTCAGCAAAATAACTTTCAGAAGCTGAATGTAATCTGTCAATCCACCATGTAGTATGGTTAATGCTATTTGATGTGGGGTGGCTTGCAAGGCAACACTGCGCCACAGTCATTGATACATAAAACCTGTTTAACTGAAAGTGTTGCACTTTGCTAGTGATCCCAGGAACTCTTGCACAATTGTTAGCTCTTTTTGCTGCATCTGTTTTTTTACTTTCAAATTAATAAATAAAACCAGGAAGTTGTTTATGCAATATATAACCTTGTAAATTTATTTTTTTTAATTGGTAGATAGAAGATCTATAATTGATAAATACCAAGTGCAATTGTGAACAAGCAATTCTAAATGACCAGTGTCTGTGGTAGATAAGAAGATCTTTAAATACAAAAAGTATTTCTGCGGATGTTGACAAGGTATATGAAATATTTTTGAAGATTGAAGTGGAGCTCAGCCCCGAAATGTTGGTAATATATCTTTACCTCCTATGGACACTGTGAGAGCGGCAGAGTTCCTCTAGCATTTCTGTGATTTTACTACAATCAGTGTCTGCAGACTTTCATGTTTCATCTACTTTTATATGAATTGAGACTTTAAAAACTCTACTTCATTCAAATATTTCACACCAACTGTCTAGATTCTTTAATATCCCAAAGGATATCAAGATGTGCATGTTGGTAAATCAGGATGGGAGCCAGAAAACTTCTAACACCATTTTCCTTCCCATTCAGTAAGTGGCAATAAAAGCACAGCCAAACACTACTTTGAAACACTATCGTAATTAGAAATGAGCTAGCAACAAGCACATGCCTGACATGAAAGAGCAGCAGCTGTCAATGGAGGGAAAGCCATCCAAAGCAGTGTGTAAATTCTTGCTGTTGCAAAAATATAAACACTTTTACTCATTTCAGCTTTGATGGTGTCCTCTGCAATGTTTTTTTTCCACTTCCTTTTATTTGTTTCTCAATTTCAAATCCAGTTGAATGAAAATGGAACAGCCATTAATCTTCCTGAAAACACCAATCATTCTTAACCTAGAGATCAACTACCCATTACAGAATAAAATTAGCTCAGAGGCTGCTTATATAGCTATATAATCAATAAACTTCCAGTACTGTGCCCACCTGCAGAATAACCCTTTCTGGTCCACATTGAGATTAACACACAACGTTATACTGCACACAGCCAGGAGTTCCATAAAACTATGTATGGTCGTGCTGTAAACTTCCCTGTAACTTTGATTCTCCAAGCTTCTAAATTGTTCAACAATGTAATCTCCTGAATATTGCCACAAGTAGCCCAGGAGTTGGAAGAGAATGGGAGTTTGTGCTTTATGGAAATGTTTCTGATCCTGTGGGCTTCCTTTGATCCTCAGATAAATAAGTATGTGTAGAATAATTGGGATCTGGAATATCTTTCTCAGGGTATAATGTAAAAGCAGCCCTAGCTTTTCACTAAATTTGTTGATGGCACTTACTCAATGGAAGCAGAAACTTGCAGAGTACGAGGAAGGGCAACTTTCTGATAGAGTTCATTGTAACTGATTAAACCATGACATTTTGGATATCACAGAGGAAGAGCAGGGTTAGTAATCTATGAACATAAAAATAAGAGCAGTTCAAATATATTTGAAAAGACTAAATAAATATTAGCCCAGACATCAGGGATTTTGGTATACAGAGGATACAGTTTTACATGGCTCCATTTTAACCATATCTGAAGAACTGCATTTGTTCTTGTTACACAAGGAAAGGAAATTTAACTTTGGATTTGATTTATCACCACTACAACATTAAGAGAGTAATTTTTTTGAAGAATCTGTGTAAAACAAGAAAGTTCACGCAAAATTCATGTGAAATTGCACTGGTTGAGTTACAGACTTTACCATAACAGCTGTGGATAAGTGTGTCCCCACCAAATCATTCAAGATTGTCCCCAACCAAAAGCCATGGATGAAAAATGAAATCTGGAACCTGCTGGGACCCAGATCACAGACATTTAACTCTGGAGATTTGGATCAATACAGAAGGAGCAGGTGTGACCTGCAAAAAAACTACCTCCTGGGTGAAGTGGAGAATCGGGATAAAAATGGGAACAAGAAGGGACACCCAACAGCTGTGGCAGGGTCTAAATGTCATACCCTGCTACAAAACCAAATCTGGTGAAGTCTCAGGTGGCAAAGCTTCACTCCCAGAGGAACTCAATGCCTTCTATGCCCAATTTTACAACAAGAAAGAACCACCCTTCTGCACCCCTACATCCCCTGATGATCCCATCTGTCCGTATCTGAAGATGATGTGTGTGCTGCCTTCAGGAGAATGAATCCAAGGAAAGCATTTGGCCTGAACTGAGTACCTGGCCGAGTATTAAAAATCTGAGCTGACCAATTTACCAATGTATTCATGGGTATCTTCAATATCTCACTCCAGCAGGGCGTGGGACCACCTGTTTCAAACAGGCATCAATCATACCGGTGCCCAAGAAGAGTGTAGTATCCTGCTTTAATGACTGTCAACTAATAGCATTTACATCAACAATGGTGAAGTGCTTTGAAAGCCTGGTGATGAAGCACATCAGCTCCTTAGTGGTGACATGGATATGTTCCAATTTTCCTATCCTTGCCACAGGTCTACTCAAATGCCATCTCACTGGCTCTACACAAATCCTTGGAAAACCTGGACAGTAAAGATGCATTCATCAGGATGCTTTTTATTGACTGTAGTTTGGCATTTAACACCATCATCCACTAAATACTGATCAGCAAACTCCAAGACCTGGGACTCAACACCTCACTGTGTAATTAGATCATAGATTTCTTCACCTCCAGACCACAATCAGTGAGAATTGGCAAGAACATCCCCTCCACAATCTCCATCAGCACCGGGTCACCACAGGGCTGTGTTTTCACCCCATTACTCTATTCACTTAACACCTATGACTGTGTGGCTCGGTACAACAACAACACCATCAACTAATTTGCCAACAATACCATGTGGTGGGTTGTATAAAAGAAGGCGATGAGTCAGCATACAGGAAGGAGAAAGAAAACTTGGCTGAATGGTACAACAACAACAACCTGGCAAAACTAAGGAGCTGACTGTTGACTTCAGGAAGGGAAAGCGAGAGGTATACAATCTAGTGATCATTGGGGGATCCAAGGTGGACAGGGTGAACAAATTTAAGTACCTGGGAGTCATTATCTCGGAAGATCTTTCCTGGTCCCAACAAACTAATGGCATCGTGAAGAAAACACATCAGCGCCTCTACTTCCTCAGGAGTTTGCGGAGGTTTGGTATTACACCAGAAACCCTGGGAAATTTCTACAGATGTGTAGTGGAAAGTGTGCTGACTGGCTGCATCACGGCTGAAGGGTCTCTACTATGCAGTGGAATTCTACGCCTATGGTAACTAAACTATCAGTTCCATTTGTGTATAATGATTGGATTCCTCTTAAATTAAGCAGTTTTGGGTGAGAAAACTTTTAAAGTTGTGCCCACTAGTGTCTATGCAACTATGAAAATAATTGCAACATATAGCCTCTTTAACCAATGAGATTGAATTAATTTTGTAGTGTCAACTTGTGGGCTTGTTCTGTGGGTGAAACCTGATTCTGATGACTTTTTCCTTAAGCCAGAGCAATAGTTCGGAGAAAATTAAATGGCTATGGGTGTAACTCATTGGCTCTTAAAATTTCTTGCATATTCAAAATGATGTAGCTAAATCTGGTTATGTATGGAAAAGAAAAGTTATGGAACCAAGAAATAAATGATAAGCGATGCCTCTTGTTCTTTCCCAAGACTGCAATTTGGCAAGTCAGATCATTTGGCTATGCTCCTGCTACATGCACATAGACAGAACCTAAAGCGTGAAACGCCAGACATCAGGTCACTCAGAAAATGGTCATGGGAGGCTAAGGAATAGTTGCTGAATGGCCTCAAGTCAGTGAGTTGGATTGTGTTCAAGTAATCAGCTGAGGACCTGAATGATTAATCCAGCATCATACAGACTTTATTAAAACAGCTGTGGACGAGTGCATCCTGACAAAATTATTTAAGGGTTTCCCCAATAGGAAGTGCTGGATCAACAATGAAATCCAGAACCTGCTGAGTCAGATCACAAGAATTTAAGACCGGAGATTCAGAACACTACAGATGGTGTAGGAATGATCTATGGAAAGCCATCTCCCGGGCGAGGTGGGAGATTCAAGATGGAATCAACAAGGGATGCCCGACAGCTGTGGCAGGGTTTAAATTATATTTTTTCTTTGGCTTGGCTTCGCGGACGAAGATTTATGGAGGGGGTAAAAAGTCCGCGTCAGCTGCAGGCTCGTTTGTGGCTGACAAGTCCGATGCGGGACAGGCAGACACGGTTGCAGCGGTTGCAGGGGAAAATTGGTTGGTTGGGGTTGGGTGTTGGGTTTTTTATATAACCTGCTATGAAACTAAAACCTGCAACATAGGGAACTTCAAAGTTTCACTTCTAGATGAGTTCAATACTTTCTATACCCGCTTTGACCACTAGAACAAGGAGGAACCACTGCGCATGCACGCATCTCCTTTACTGTCAATATTTGCAGATGACGAGCTTGCAATCACCAGGAGAATGAATCCAAGGAAAGCAACTGGTCTGGATGGAATATCTTGCCACATGCTGAAAACCTGTGCCAACCAATTGGCTGATATCTTCAACCTCTCACTCCAACAGTGCATAGTGACAATCTGTTTCAAACAGGCTTCATTTGGCTGATGCCCAAGAAGAGTGTGATAACCTGTCAAGCATATCAGCTCCTGTCTGAATGGTGACTTGGATCTGTTCCAATTTGTCTACCACATAAACATGTCTGCAGCAGATCCCATATCATTGGTTCCTCACAAGACCCTCAAATATCTAGACAGCAGAGATGCACACGTCACGATGTTCTTTATTGATTACAGCTTGGCATTCAATACTATCGTCCCCTCAAAACTAATCAGTAAACTTAAAGACCTGAGCCTGCTGCAGGAGCACTGGAGGCAAATCCATGGATATACAATGACTCTGAGGGGACTCTCTTTTGCTTCTCTTTCTCTGACTGGTGAATGTCTGCTATCAGGAAATTATATGTTATATTACTATGTTTTTATAACATGACAATAAATGAATCTTGAATCCTGGACTTCCTCGTCTCTTGACCTCAGTCAATTTGCATTGGCATATCATCTCCTCCACAATCTCATCAGCTCCAGAGCATGACAGAGATCCGTACTTAAACCTCTGTTCCATTTGCTTTATTCCTATGACTTTGTGGCTAAGTATAACAACAAATCCTACTGATGATACCACAGTAGTGGGTTGTATAAAAAGGGGCAATGAGTCAGCATACAGGAGGGAGATTGAAAATGTGACTGAATGGTGCATCAATAACAACCTTTCATTCAATATCAAAAATACAAAAAAACTGTTTGTAGACTTTAGAAAAGGAAAACCAGAGGTTTACAACTTAGTAATCATTGGGGAATCAGAGGTGGAGAGGGTCAACAACTTAAAATTCTTGTGCGTCACCATCTCAGGGGACCTGTCCTCGACCCATCTTGTAAACATTATTTCAAAGAAAGCATGGCAGTGCCTCTACTTCCTCCAGAGTCTGCGGAGGTTCAGAATGTCATCGGAAACCTTTGGAAACTTCTATGGATGTGTGGTGAACATGTGCTGAATGACTGCCTCATGGTTTGATGTGGAAGCATCAATGCTTCTGAGCAAAAAAATCTGACAAAAGGTAGTGGACTCAGCTCAGTTCATCACAGGCAAAACTCTCCCCACCACTGAGCATATCTATATGGAATGTTGCTGTTCGAGAGCAGCACCATTTATCAAGGATCTGTACCACCCAGGACATGCTCTTTTTTCCTGCTGCCATCAGGAAGGAGGAAAGGTGCCACAGCAGGTACCACCAGGATTAGGAATCTATCTTTGTTGTATGAAGTGCATTGTTTGACCTGCTGATTTTTTCCAGAATTGTGTTTTTACTTTTATTCGGAATAGTTACTACTCCTCAACTATCACTCTTGAACAATAGGGGATAACTGTACTCATTTAGAGACTTATTTAAGGACTCGTTTGCTCAATACTTACTGCTGTATATTTATATTTCCATTTGCACAGTTTGTTTACACTTTACTGTTACTGGTATAGAAATTGCTATGCCTAACAGAGAGGAAAAGAATCTCAGGGTTGTATCTGATGTTATGTTTGCACTCTGACAATAAATTTGAACTTTGATCTGAAGAAAGGTAGATTGAATTGAGATACAAGTCAGCTTCAATGTAATTGAATGTTGGCATAAAATTAAGGAGCTGAAAGGCTTCCTTTTCTATGTTAGCAGCTGCCACTTCAGCTTAGTGCCTGCAGTGGGCAAGGATTCGAATCTCTAAAGATCCAAGCACATTGACTTCAAATTATACCAACATTTTGCCCTCATTTTAATATTATAGAACTTTATTGATTAATAGGCCTTTGTGTGGCAGGCTGGGATGTGTGTATAATTTTGTGTTGGCTTTTGTTTTGACACTGTTGCTAAGCAAACATTGTAGAGGCCAGCCACTGAGAGAAGTTGGTCAATTAGTGAATGAGAAATTGAGATTGGATTAATTACAATATGGGATGTTGGTCATGAACTACTTTACCAGAAGGAGGTGATTTACATCTTCTTCACCCTCTTACTCCTCTTTCTCATGATCATCAGCTGGGTGTTGCATTGATGGTAGCAATGCTTTAGTCCTCCCAATGTCCCTGATACCTGCTCTGCAGAATGCTCCAGTGCTTCAAAGCAATCACAGGCCTATGCCTGTGAATAAGGAGAATATTCCATATCAGGATTCTATCAAACAATGGGCTCATCTAAAGGATGTTTGCTTACCTAAGATTGAAAGCAGTCAACGGCTTCAGCCTACTCTGAGCTTGCTGTGAGCCTGCAGCAGGTGGCATGGTTTAGGACAGATATCCTTAATGATACACACAATTTTCATGCTCTTTGGGGTTTAGGAAAGACAATTACCCCCTAACTTTAGTAACCATTCTATTCTTCCTACTGCTCATTCCAGTAGCTGTTCTGCTCTTTGCGCCCAATGTTCAACCTCCCAGCCTTGCTGCCAGCCCAGAGAATGCTTACGAACAAAGAGTGTTGAAACTTCCCTCTTCAATGTACACCTTTCAGAGGTTAGTATCCACATTTAACCCCCATAATAAATGAAACCAGTCTTAAAGACAAGCATGTGGTTCTGTTGTAATTTTAAAACTAATGTCCTCATAACAATTGATCAGAGCTGAATTTTGTGATCAAAATCTTTTTTTGGTGCTCATCTATAACAGCACACAAACCTCAATCAGATTATTGCTAAGTAATCATTACCAATGGTACAAAATTCAATTTGATAAATTCTTCCTTTTAAATATCATTCTGCTATAATATCATGTATATTTTAATAATATTAATCTTGAGAATGACAATTTTGTGTCTATGAATGACAGAGTAAATGCCTCCTGCCTTATGAATTCGCATTTGATTTTTCTCACAGTTGAGAATGCCCTTGTCTCAGCCGTACTTCATTTCATTGTGTAACTGCTGAAGTTGGAACAATATGATCCATCCCTTATGGGGCCATTTTAATGTTGTGCTCTGTGCACATTTATACTCCAACTTCCTGAGGAAGAGAAACTATGCCACTAAACTGCTAACTGCTTCCAGGCACAAAGGGGCACAATCAATTCCAAATGACAAATTTCAAAATAAATCTCCTTGCATCTATTAATAGTCATGGTGTCAATGAACACTGGCAGAGAACCTTGGAGTGAAAGTGTAAAGAACCAGGAAGTGTGCTCCACATTGGTACCAACAACATGGGTAGAAAGGGGGATTAGGTCTGCACGGCATTTGGGCACCAAGGAAAATGGTTAAAAAGCAGGAATTCAAAGGTATTAACATCAGGATTATCAACTAAAGGAAGATAGAACATATAGAAAAATGGCTGGAAAACTGTGCATGAGCACGGGAATTAGATTTCTCAGACATTAGGACTATTTCTGGGGCAGTTGGAGATCTGTAATCGAGATGGGTTATACCTCAATAGGAGACTGCCACTTTCCCCCACCCACCACCCCCAACCCCAAATAAACTCATTAAAACCTTTTGTGAAGGGTTTAAATAGTTTGGCGAGGTGATGGGAACTTGAGATTTTAGTCAGGACAGAGAGAAACAAAAGCTGCAAGTGGAAATGACAAATGTCATAAACCAAATAAATAGCAGCAGAAACCAAGGCAAGCAACAAATAGTGCCAGAGATCAGAAAAATGTTGAAAGACTAAATTTAAAAGGTCCGCATATAAATGCTGACTGGATTCACAAAGTGCATGAATTAAAAGCACAAATGGTTGTAAATAGATATGAACTCGTCGTTGTTATAGAAAGGTGTCTATACCATGAGTTAAGATGGGAATTAAATATTCCAGATCATTCAACCATTATGGATAAATAAAAGGAGCTGAGGGAACACTATGACATCAGAGAAGATGCTTTTCATGATTTCAGTCCTAAATGGCCTGCCCTTTATTCTGAAGCAATGATCCCTAGATCATTTGTTTGAAAGAATCTTGCTGAATAAAATGTGATGTAGACCTAGAATCAGTTGAGGTGGAGCTAAAAGGCAGGGTGCAGAATTTGTGAGTGTAGTTTATAGGCTTCCAGGTAATAGTTATGGTCTAAGTCACAATATAAATAAGAAAATGTAACAGTTAGACCTTAATCTGCAAAATGACTGGGTAAATCAAATTAGTACTAACAATGCAGAAGATGAATTTCTAGAAGATACACAAGATGGATATCTACATCAGTAAGCGGATGAACTGACTCGAGATTAGGCTATTTTTGATTTTGTACCATGTAAGAAAGGTTTGCTTAGTCTCATTATAATTAAGCCCCCGAGGAACATTGAAAACCTTTGCATTAAGTTTAAAATGATCTAGTTAAATCTGAAACCAGGGTTTACAACTTTAACAACACAATTCATGAATGCAGGGGGAAGATTTGCTGGAGTAGACTGTGAAATTACATTGGTGTGAGAGTATGCCGGCAATGATAGGTATTTAATGAATTCATTTTTTAAAAGATTTGCAGTGATATACCGGCAGATTTCTTTAAACCACAAAGACACAAAAGGAAAAGTCTTTAGGTTTATAGGAGAAATTAATATGATTTTAAATGGAGGGAAAGGCTTATAAAGTTGCCAGAAAAAAATAGGAAGCTTGAGGACTGGGAGCAATTCAGAGTTCAGCAAGAGGTAGCCAAGAAATTGAAACAGAAGAGGAAAATAGAATACGAGTGTAAGCTTGAGAGAAACATAACAGACTATAAAAAGCTTCCATAGGTATGTAGTAGAAGGAAACAATAAAAAAAAATCTCCCAGATAAACCCGAGAGCCAAGGGTCAGTACAAATGCAGCAGTAAAATAAATTATTAATAATAATATTCCACTGGAGTAAACTGAAAAATGACAAATCACAATGATCCAAATCCAAGGGCTTTAAAAGTGATGGGTATGGAGATAATGGATACGCTAGTTACCATCTACCACAATTCTACAGATTCTGGAATGGTTTCTGCAGATTGGGGGATAGCAACTGTGACCTCACTATTTAGAAAAGGGAAAATGGATGACACAGAGAACCATCATCTAGTTATTCAGATTTCGATTGTTGGGAAAATGCTAGAATAAGTTAATATAATAATATGATCAAACAGAATCTGCATGGTCCTTTAAGAGGGTACCTAACTGAGTATGTGAGGGGGAATCACGATGTCTTTTCAGAAGGCTTTAGATAACACACAGATATCTGGTGAGCAAGGTGAGACCACGCAGAATTGGCGGCCCAATGCAAACAAGAATTGTGATTTGGTTAAGGGAGACATTTTTTTTAAAAAGTGTAGGACAAATGGGTTCTTTTCAGGTTAGCAGCTGTGATGGGGTTCAGAATTTAGACCTGAAGTATTCACAATCTATATTAATAGTTTGGCTGAGGGAACCAAATATATCCAAATTTTCTGATGACATCAAATGAAATGGTAATGTGAATAATAATGAAGCAAAAAAATCTTCAACTGTATAGAGAGAAATTGAGTGGGTGAGTAACAACATGGGAAAAAGAATCCAATGTGGAAAAATATAAGGAAAAGGGAACCAGTGGAAATAGTAGTTTTCAAAGACTCTCTGCATTATTGCATTCATTTTTTTTCTTGCACTTGGATATTTATGATTTATCTTTTGTATTTATTATCTCTTTTAATTCAAATTATGTACACTATTGTAGGCTTATTTTTAACCCTGTTCAGCTGCAACAAGTAAGAATTTCAGTACATTGAACAATGTTTTTGACAATAAACTCATTATCCATTTAAAAGGGAGCAGGGTATCCTTGTAGGCCAGTCACTAAAAATTAACATCCAGATGCAGTGCGTAATTAAAAAAGTCCAGTGTACATTCACCATTTATACGAGCATTTGAACACAACTTAAGATCTTACAATCTTCATGAGATCACATGCAGAAGAACATGTCCAGTTTTGATCTTGTATAAAGAAGGATGTTTTTAGTATAGATTTAGCGTAACAAAGATACATCATACTGATTCTTAGGCTGACAGATCTGCTATATGAGAATGGTATGAACAGGCATGGCCTTTATCTTCTGTAGCTTAAATAAGCGACTTCATTGAGACAGGCAACATACTTAGAACTTGCAGCAGGGTAGATGTAGGTAGGATATTTCTTCTTGCTATGTACTCTGTAACTAGGGATCATTGCTTCAGAATAAAGGGAAGGCCATTTAGGACTGAAATCATGAAAAGCATCTTCCCTTAGAGTGGTGAGTCTTTGGAATTCTCAACCCCAAAACTCTGATTGCATTCAAAACGGAGATCAATATGTTTCCAGATAACAAGCAAATGAGGCGTAGCAAGAACATGGTGCTGAGGATCTTATTGAATAATGGATTAGGTTTGTCAAATGGTTGCCTTCTATTCCCATTATCTATGGCAACTTTTGTTTTATTACTAATGGGAAGCTCTCAAATAGTGGAAGTATTTCCTGTCTTCTGGTGGCTTTGAAGCCTCTGCCAAAATCACTTCCAAACTTCTCTCTCTTTTAGGCAATAGACAATACGTGTTGGAATAGGCCCATTGACCCTTCAAGCCAGCACCGCCATTTATCAGATAATGGCTGATCTTTTCCTTTCAATAACCAATCCCAGCTTTATCCCCATAACCCTTAACTCCTTTGCCCACAAGAGCCCAACTCTCTCTTAAATCTATCCAACAAATCCGCCCCCACTACCCTCTGTGGCAATGTATTCCACAGACCCACAACTCTCTGGGTAAAATAATTTCTCCTCATTTCTGTGTTAAATGGCCTTCCCTGTATTCTTAAACTATGCCCTCTAATCCTAGACTCACATATCATTGGGAACATGTGCTCTGATTTCACCCTGTCAAGCCCTTTGATAATCCTAAATACCTCAATCATGTCTCCCCTCATCCTTCTAAACTCCAAGTCTTTCTAACCTATCCGCATATGTCAATCCTGCCATCCCGAGAACTAACCTTGTAAACCTGCGCTGCATTCCCTCTATAGCAAGTATGTCCTTTCTTAAATATGGGGACTAGAACTGGACGGAATACTCCAGGTGAGGTCTCACCAGGGCCCTGTACAACTGCAGGAGGGCTTCTCTACTCCTATACTCCAATCACCTCTTTATGAAAGCCAACATACCATTCGCCTTCTTCACAAGTATGCCCAGATCCCTTTGCATTACCCCACTCCCTAGCTTAACACCATTTAAATAATATTCTGCTCTCTTGTTTCTACCTCCAAAATTAATAACCTCACATTTACTCACATGTAACTTTATTTGCCATCTTTCCGCCCACTCCCCTAAACTATCCAAGTCCCCTTGCAATTTCCTGACATCCTCCTCACTCTTTACACAACCACCCAGTTTAGTGTCATTTGCGAATTTGCATATGTAGATATTTATTCCCCCATCCAAATCATTTATATAAATGATAAACAACTGAGGGCCCAACACCGACCCCTGCAGGACCCCACTCATCACATCCAGCCATCCAGAAAATGACCCGTTTATCCCAACCCTTTGTTTCCTATTTCTCAACCAATTATCTATCCATGACAGCACCCTACCCCAATACCATGCTCCTAGATTTTGCAAACTAGCCTCCTGTGTGGGACTTTATCGAAGGCTTTCTGAAAGTCCAAGTACACCACATCCACTGGCTCTCCCGGGTCCACCCTCTCTGTTAAGTCCTCGAAAAATTCCAGGAGATTAGTCAAGCAAGATTTTCACTTAAAGAACCTATGCTGACCAGCACCAATACTATTATTCCTTCCTAAGTGTTCTGCTATTTCTCCTTTAATGATGAATTCCAATATCTTCCTCACCACCAACGTCAGGCTGACCAGTCTATAATTTCCCGTATTCTCTCTCCCTCCCTTCTTAAAAAGTGGTACAACATCAGCCACTCTCCAGTCTGCAGCCACTTCCCTGGAATCTAAAGAACTTTGGAAAATGTCAACTAGTGCTTCCACAATTTCCAGAGCAACCTCTCTAAGCACCCTGGGATGCAGCCCATCAGGCCCAGGGGACTTATCAGGCCTCAGTTTTAACAATTTGCTCACAACTACCTGCTTCTGGATCTAAATATCCATCTGTTTCCTTCAGTAATTTCACCAAGTCCCTAGATACTGCTTGACCCCCTACCCCTATTCTGATTATAACCTATAGCCTCCTTGGTGAAAACAGATGCAAAGTAATTGTTAAATTCCTCAGCCATCTCCATGTCCCCATTGATAATTTCACCTTTCTCCACTTTCAAGGGCCCAATTTTGGCCCTAACTAATTTCTTCCTTTTAACATATCTGAAGAAGCTTTTGCTATCCCATTTTATATTACTTGACAATTTGCCCTCGTACTTAATTTTCCCTTCCTGAATTACTTTCTTAGTTTCTCTCTTTGTTTTTAAAGGCCTCGCAATCCTCTAACCTCCCACTCTGCTTTGCCATCTTATACTTATTTCTTTTAGACCTGATACTGCACTTGATCTCCTTTGTCAGCCATGGCTGCTATTTGCTCTTCGTAGAGCCTTTTCTCCTCTTTGGGATGAATCTATTCTGAATCCTGTGAAAAAATATCTAGAAATACCTGCCATTTTTTCCTAGTTGTCCTCCCAGCTAGAATGTCCTTCCATTTTATTTTGGCTAGCTCGTCCCTCATTGCTGTATAGTCACCCTTATTTAACTGTAGCACTAATGTTTCTGACTTCCTTCTCTTCCCTCCATTTGCAGATTAAAAGTTATAATATTATGGTCACTATTACCTAATGGCACCCCTACCTCAAGGTCCCTTATTGACTCCACGTCATTGCACAGAATCAAATCCAGAATAGACTTCCCCCTGGTAGGTTCCATCACAAGCTGCTCCAAAAATGTATCTCGGAGACATTCAATAAACTCATTCTCTAGCTTTCCCACACCTACTTGATTTTCCCAGTCCACTTGCAAGTTGAAGACACCCATAATTACTGTATCACTACCACTATGACATGCCATTTTTAATTCTTTATTTATACTGATTCCCACATCAGAGCCACTGTTCGGAGGTCTGTATATGACCCCCATTATGGTTCTTTTGCCTTTACAATTTCTCAATTCTATCCAAACAGACTCTACGCCACCTGATTCAAAGTCTTTCCTTTCCATCGCCTGAATTTCATTCTTCACCAACAGAGCCACTTCACCTCCTCTACCTAATTTTCTGTCTTTTCGAAAGGACATATATCCTGGAACATTAATTTCCCAATCCTGTCCCTCCTGCAGCCTTATCTCTGTTACTCTGATAACTCCAATGTCCATTTGTGCCTCAAGCTCATCCATTTTATTCCTTACACTCCATCCATTCATATACAATACCTTGAAACTGTACCACCCTGCTCTCTCCAATTTGCTACCTGACACCCCCTCTGAAACTCTCCTATCCCTCTTTGCTCCCTCCGGCTTTGAGATTTCACAGACTATTGGAACTACCCCTATGTTCTCCTTCCAATACATGTCCCTATCAATCTGGTTCCCCTCCCTCTACCGATTCAGTTTAAAATATATCTAACAGCATTATTAAACCTTGTTGCAAATATATTTTCATCCTTTGGATTTAGGTGCAACCCATCCTTCCTGTAGAGGTCATGTCTCCCCCAGAAGAGATCCCAATGATCCATAAACCCGAAACCTTGCACACTGCACCTATCCTCCAGCCATACATTGAACTTTCTGATTTTTTTCATTTTTGCCCCATCCCACATGCAGCACAGGTAGCAACCTTGAGATTATGACCTTGGAGGTCCTGCTTTTTAATCTCCCTCCTAGCTCAAGGTACTCCCTCTTCAGGATCTCCTCTCTTAATTTGTCAATGTCATTGGTACCCATGTGTACCAGGATGTCCGGCTGCTCACACATTCCTCTCAGATACCATGAACCCTGTCCAAGATATGCCGTACTCTGGCTCCTGGAAGGCAACATACCATGCGGAAATATTGTCGGGTGCACAGAACCTTCTGTCTATTCCCCTGATGATGGAGTCCCTAATGACCACCTTGTCCCTCTTCCTTCCATTCTGCACCACTGGCTCCCTTGATCCAATCTCAGACTGGTCATCTTCTCCAACATCATCCAAAACAATATATTTGTTGCTAAGAGGTGTAGCCACTGGTGTGCTCTCCACTGACTGAGCAACCTTCCTCCCACCCTTACTTTCCCCCCCCCCCAATATGGGGGTAACCACTCACTTTCCCTAATCAGCCTCAGATCATCAAGTTGCAACTCCAGTTCTTTAATTTTATCCTTTAACAGTTGTGTCCCGGTACCCCCCTTGCACGCATGCACTCTGGGGAGGGTAAAGGTCTTCTCACTTGCCTCTTCGCTTTCCCTGATGAGCAATTTTGGTCCTCAAACTGGAGCTCCAGATCACTAACCTGGTTTCTAAGGAACTTCACCTCATTGCACTTGGCCCAGACATGGCCACTTGGGAGGGAGGAACTCTCCCATGGTTCCCACATCTGGCAACATGAGCAGAGTATTAACCCCATAGGCATGTCTCAGCTCTTTAATGTAAACTCAGCTATGAAGGGTAAATAAGAAAGCCCACCTTTCTCGCTGAAGCCTGATGAGCCAAAGCCTGGAAGTCCCACTCACTCACCTAGGCCTCTTCTCACTGGCCATTCCCTAATACCTACCCTCCTTTTATTGGCACTTGACCAATTGACCTATTAACCAATTACGGTGCACTGTTAGCTAGAATCAGACACACACAAAGATAAAGACTGTACAACAAGCTTTAATCCACAAAGACTTCCACAGAGCCAGGCTGGCTGTGGCTGCAGCAACTCTAAGTGAGGCCTCGGGAGGCCAGCGTAGGCTTATATCTCAGAGGGTGATTGACACCCTACCGGGTGGGGCTTGACCATTCAGGCCGACTGATTGACAGCCAGCCAGGTGTTGTCCTGTCCCCTTACACTCCTTCAGGTACAGAGGTTGCCCCCTGCAGTAGGCCGGTGGTGTACCACCACACCAATTAATTAAGTAAACCTGGCCCAGTAAAAGCCCTAAGAATAATACCTCTTGCCTGCTCACCTCTTCCTTCCTCTGCTCCCTCGAGTGTTCAATCAGGCCCCGGTCACTCTTTCTCTTTCTTCTCTCCCCTCCTGTCTTTATCCATTCTTTCCTCAGTCTGTGCTGTATTTGTTTGTGCTGTATATGCCTTAGTTGAAGCATCCTAGAGGAAGGAAGTATCTGCTTTGCTGGTACCACCACTGTTTATTTATTTTCAATAAACCCACATTTAACTTTGACAATTAATCCCCATAATTTTCATTCAGAAGATCCCACATGCATCTCTAAAAAAAATGGCCTACTCTTTTAATACCCTTCCCTAATATTTTGCAATGGAAATAAGTTTCAGCAATGTTGGTGTTATGACTCAAGTTAACTTGCAAATATTTATCCTTTCTTAACAACCTCTTTCAATTACTGGCAAATACAAACTAAATTTGAACATAAATAGGATTTGTTTGGTTTGCAAATAAATACTGGTTTTATTCTCATCATTTGGTGATCTAATCATGTAAATATTGTGATCTTGGGAAATAAAGCTGCATTAAGTTGTTAGCTATGAACACCCTTTAAGTCACTACACTTCTTATTTTCCAGTACTTTTTAAATTATATTCTGCACATGTTCATTGTTGTGTCTCAAACTAGCAACAACAGAAGATGTAATTCAAAAGAGTAAAATTTTAACTCTATATTTATTAATGATGATTAACATCCACAGATGAACTGCACATGTCTTCTTCAAATCAAAGGATTCCCAATATAATAACAATCTAATGTCTTAACACAATTAACCCTACTATAAGTATCTATGGCAAATATACAAATATCATATATTTATAAACAGTCTGTATGTGGAAAAACCCAGACCATTACCGTTTGTGCCCAATATTCAAAAAGGAAAAATCCCCAAAAACTCCAGGTCAGTCAGTTGAGTCAGTCAGTCCAAAGAAAAACAATTCACAGAATTCAATCTCAAAGTTCAATGTCTAAGTTCAGTTCTTTAACTGATAACAAAGGACATCGTATTGAATGTTGGACAGAGAAATGGTTGATGTGTTGCAGTAAACTTATGAATCCTCACTTATGAGGCATGTGCATTTCACGCAGCTCTCCAGCTGCCCTCTGCCGCTCCATCTCCTGCTCTCTGCTTCAGGGCTGGATTCTCCCTTTGTTCTTGAAGGTTCCAAGCAATTGACAAGTCAGCACTCAGCTGTACCACAAGTTGCACAGAGTTCTTAACAGAAATTAATCCTCTATAATGACAGTCCACACCAGTCTATGGTCCAAAACACTATTAACAAACTTACTTGAAAAAGTTTCCTCCCAATAATTTTTAATCAGTTCTGCCCAAGATTTTCTAATTCATTTTTAGATCTGGAACCACCTCCTTAACATTCATGCCTCAAGAACATAATGGGCAATGGAAGCAGCCACCCTGCACATAACTGTCCTCATATAAATAATGTACAGCGACTTCCATAATGTTTGGGAAAGAGCATACTGCTGAGCTCAGTTATCTCAAAGGGACTGATGTTCCAAGGAAGATCTCCACTGCTGATGACAGAATAATTCTCATCATAATGAAGAAAAATTCCTGAATGCATGCCCAACAGATCAGAAACACTCTTCAGGAGGCAAGTGTGGATAAACCAATGACTACTATCCACAGAAAACTTCATAAAAATAAATGCAGAGGCTACACTGCAAGATGCAAACTGCTAGTTAGGATGGCCAGATTACAGTTTGCCAAGAGATATTTAACAGATCCTGCAGAATTCTGGAAAAAGATCCCTGTATCAGAGTGATGTCAATAGATAAATGTGGAGGCATAAAGGAACTATCCAAAATCCAAAGCGTACCACCTTTGCCAGGGTTTGCATCTTGCAGTGTAGCCTCTGTACTTCTGTTCATGAAGTTTTCTGCGGACAGTAGTCACTGACACGTCCACACCTGGCTCCTGAAGAATGTTTCTGATCTGTCTGTCTGACAGAGATTTTTTAAATTATGATGAAAATTCATCTGTCATCAGTAGTGGAGATTTTCCTTCAAATACCAGTCCCTTTTTGATTAGTGACCAGTACTCTCTTTCTCCTTAATGATCTTCCAAACTAATGATTTTGGTAATCCTAAGGTTTGGGTGATATCTCTTACTGTTTTATTCTTGTTTTTCAGCCACATCATGGCTTCTTTGACTTTCATTGGCATATTTCTGGTCCTCTTGTTGAAAAATGCCATCAACAGATTCCAAGGTTGATCCGAGGCTTAGAAGCAAGCTTAGCTCTTTCATGCTTGCACCAATGAAGTAATTGAACATACCTGAGTACACACAACACCCGTGAAGCTAAATGTCCCAAATATTATGGTGCACTGAACTGAGGGGAGTATGTATAAAAAGTGCTGTAATTTCTAGAGTCAAACCAAAGCGTATACAAATAACCTTGAATAAAATCTGGAATGTGCACTTTCATTATATGTGTATTGTTTGATTATAAATTTAAAACTATGGAGCACAGGGGCAAATAAAGGAGAACAAATATATTTGTCTCAAACATTATGGATGGCACTATACTTCTAAATGCTATATATCTACTGCACTATACATAAGCCTGTTATTAAATTTCTCAGTACATGCAAATTTCCCTGAATCAACCTTTGTTTTCAGCCATCACAACAAAGCTTTCTCTTCATACAAAGGTTATACTGTGAACATGATCTTGTGCAATTTGTTCCACAAGATTATCAAATTCCAAACTAAATTTATAAATCCAATTATCAAGAGCATTACATGTTACAGTGTTGACACTATTTATTTGGTTAACAGAAATGTGAATTATTTTATTTCATTACACTTAGCAAAAGGCAATATGTTGGTCCCCAGAAAAAAACTGTAAACATATCAGAATCCACATTGAGATTAGATTCATATGAGTGTTGATGAAGTAGGTCAAAACTGCATAGTAGGAATGATAACCTCTGTTCCATGATCAAATCCTTATGTCAAATTGGGTTTTTTTTTACTCCTTCATATTGCTTGCCTTTGAATTTAAGCTTTCTGGGAAGATTCCCAATGCTCCAACTATTTTGGTCTGTCCTGTATACCCTTTAATATCTTCTGCAATCTGACTGTCAAAATCCTCTATATTGGGTGCAGTCTCAGTGCCGATACAGGATATTCAATGATGTGTGGTTCTCATCATTACTGTCTTCATCTCTCCCATTCACCAGATTTATAGGCTTGAGCATTAAAGAATAAGGATAATATTGAGATGAACAAAATGGCAAAGTGAAAAGTTTACACAATATTCAACTTATATTATTAAAAGAGAGTGTGGGACAAGGAGGAAATGAGATCCGATAAGGGGGTTAAGATAAGAGAATGTTGTTACTTCTAATGCTTTCAGCCTCACTGCTGATAATTGCTTTGGTGAAACATTAGCCAGATTCATCCACTTCAATGTGCGGGTATGTTTCTCACCCTCCAGATGATTTCTGGCTCCTGCGCATCAACTGCTCCAAGAGAAAAGGAAGCATGTGGTGAGTACAACTGCAATTTGCCCACCGCTCCTCAGCAGATGCAATATCTTTGGCATTCCACTCAGCTCTGGATCACCTCATGCATACAACTGCTCTTCATCAACTACAGCTCGGCCTTCAATACCATCATTCCCTCAGAAATGGTCAAGAAGCTACAAACTCTAGTACTCTGTACCCCACCTGCAAATGGATCACACCCTCATTCTTCTCCAATTTCCCCCCCCTCCCCACCTCACTCCTGCCAAGGCTGGTGAATAGACCGACAGCATGCTAATTAATTCTCGAAACCCACTATCTTCCAGTAGAGATTAGATGTTCCTGCTCTAAAGCAAAATAATAAACATTACCCCCACAGCTGTTCATAATAAACTAAAAGAAGCCATGTTCACTCTAAATACAGTACACAAATCAAAAAAAATTAAAAGGCCTCATGAATTGGATATATAAAAAAAATTATCCTGTTTCGATAGAACAAACTTAACTGTAAATACAATCAAAGTATGTCAAATTATTTTCCTTCAACCACTCCAAATTAAACCAACTCACAATAATAATGCTTTCCCTGTGAAAGCCTAAAATGAATGGATCTTTAACATATTAAAATTCAATCATCAGTTCAAAGCAACCTCCTTTTCTTTCTTTTTTTTCTCAGCACAGAACAATTTGCTATCACATGACCAGGCAAAGGGGACCCAAAGATTTTTCCTTTACTTGCTTTCCTTCTTCTTTACCCCCAGCACTACTTTCCAATTTATTTTCCAACTTACTTGGATAGTCCACATTACCCTATTGGAAGGTTCTACTTGATATAAACTTAACCTTGTGGGTTTAAGCATACTCCTCCACTAATTTAGCTGATTCCTCCCAGATTTCCACTCCTTTCTCATCTAAATATGCTTTTATGTAATTAGGAATGCATATTTTAATTTCTTCAACTAACACCAGCTCCCTCAGTCTGTTATAATCACAATTTTTATTTATCAGTCAAAGCACAGCTTTGTTGTACTCAAAATCCATATAAGACTGGTTCACCAATTTCCTCAAATTCCTGAATATAAGTTTCTGGAACCAATTCATAAGCTTTAAGCATGGCTTTCTTTACAGTCTCATAATCAGTTTGTTCAGTTGTAAGTGCAGAGTAAGCCTGCTGGGGCTTCCCTTTAATCACACTCCCACTCACACTTGTTGATTAAAGAGTCTTGTGCCTCAAGAAGTCAGGATATCTCTTTATCAAGATCTTCAGTGCAGTTTTGGAAAATCTCCAAGCACTATCTGTTCAATAGTTAATTATTGTTCTTTGTTGCACCATGCTATACTCAATCAAAGCAGTTTCTATCATAGTTACCATTCCCATTCATGTTAAAATGTACCCCATATTTAATGGCTTAAAACTGTGCTAGCAACAAACAATATTGGCTCACGGCTGAAGTATAAAATGGAACCCAGTTTTAATGAGACATGATTTAACGTGAACCCAGATACAATGCGATCAGCCAGTGGACCCCTTTTTTTGTCCTCTTTCTAGAATGGAAATTGTTTTCAGATCAAAATGGAATGCACCATTAGAAGATGAAAGCCTTTTTCAGTGAAAGATAAGCTTCATGCACTTGACACGATCAAGAATAAAAATCAAACCCAAGTTGCGTGCAACCTCGGCATAACTGAATCCACATTTTTGTGGCTGGAAATATCAGGAAGATAAGTTACGCGTGTCGCTTTGGGAAGTCAAGGAAGAGGCAGGACTAAAGGCCAAGCACATAAAGCCAGCCAAAGATGTCAGCCTTGATGACTCCCTGTACAAGTGGTTCATTCAAGCACGCTCAGAAGGCCTTCCAATTTCCGGTCCTATTCTCAAAGCTCAAGATGAGAAGTTTGACCAGCTGATCAACAGAAAAACCTCACAGTCCAAAGCTAACAATGGATGGCTAGACTGGTTTAAAGACCGTCACGGGATTTCTCAAGTGTTAGTGTCTGAAGAAATTCACTCAGCCAACTTTGCCACTGCCAGCAAATACCCGGCAGAACTAAAAAACTCTCTTAGATTAAGATGGCTATGTCGAAGAACAAGTGTAGAACTGTGACGAAACAGGCTGTGCTACAAGATTATCCTAGACCACACACTTTCTAGCAAAGATGACACCCATTGACGTGAGGGGTTCAAACTACACAAAGATCATGTGACCTTCTTGTTTTATGTTAATTAGACTGGAACATAAGTTAAAACCACTCATGATAGACAAATTTTGCTCGCTCCTCTGTTCCCATCATATCAACATGAAGTCATTACCATTCAAGTACACACATAGCAGCATGCTTGGATGACCAGTGTCATCCTTGAGTATTGGTCTTACAAAACCTTTGACCCTGTTGTCCACGCTCATTTATATAAGCAAAAGCTAGAATCCAAACCTCTTCTTTTGCTTGACAACTGTCCCGCCAACCTGCCAGATGCCAACCTATTAAGCCATGACTGAAAATCCAAATTTTTTGCCTCCCAAAGAACACTACATCTAAGATCCATCCCCCAGATCAAGGGATTACTGGTGTGAATTAATTTGTAGATTTGTAGATGAATCAACAATGCTGGAAGACTATGGGAAAGGCATGAACATTAAAGAAGTTTGCCATTTATGTAGGAAGGGCTGGGCAGCAGACAGCTCCTCATGTGTGGAAAAATGCTGGGAGAAGGGTCTGAGTCCAGCCTTTTCATCACAAAAATCCAACAAGGAAGATGAAGTTGATGACGATGGTGATGATGAGCGAGGATTCTATGGCTTAACAGATGAAGAGGTGGGTGAGGTGCAGAGACAGTTTCAAATTATAAAAGATTTTCCCCAGTGGTTCTCTGTCAATGACAAATGTCCAACATATGAGCATCTGAGGGACTCTGAGATTGTCCATAACATTGCTATAGCATCAGTTCCCAAGCCGCAGGAGGGGTGACAATGAGGAGCCTCCACCTCACCCCTGAAAATGTCTGAAGCCATTGAGTACTTCAAGGCTAGCCTACATTGGCTGGAGACCCAGGATATGGACCACATAAAAATCCTTCAGCTTGGAAGAATTTTGGATTTCGCTCACCGCCAGTGACGTGCTGCGCTCAGGCAACGACGCTCAATTGCTTTTTTAAGAAATAAAATGATGATTGTAAGAAATTTTTTTAAATGATTGCAAATACAGGTGTTGTACACCTGTATTTTTTGGAAAACGCTGTTTGTCGTGACCCCGATTTAGCACGAGCCCGCTTTAATCAAGATGCGATTTTTTTGGACCCGAACCGTCACATTATAATGGGATTCTACTGTACCAACAAATAACTATATTTTTCTTGCTGCACCTAAAATACACAGGCAGTACAAAGATGGTGTATTGCCTATAAAAAATTTTCGAGGTATGGGGCAATCTCATGCTCATTTTAGAGCTCTTTTGTTTAGTTCCCATTGAATCACCTAACAAAAAGACACTCCAATGTTGCTCTACTGCAATGTCAGCATGAATAATGTTTCAAAACCCAGCAGTGGGAGCTGAAACCATTACCTCCTTACTTACAAACAAGTAAACTGACCCATTAATTAGCAAATATATTTCAATATCCAGAGTAAAGTTCATTACAAGGCTAGTAAGCACCTGCAATTCAGCAGAATCACAGTTAAACTTTAAATAATATTGTGAGTGCCGCCACATTTAATTGCTCATATTTTTTACATCTGGCTGAAGAGCTGTCACATGGGAGAAGATGGTTTTTATTATCTGTCTCTAATTAACATCAGTAGGAGCCAGTCTTCAGTGAGTGATGTCAGTTGGAAAGGAGGCAGGAATGACATCATGAAGCCAGTCTGGACAAAAAAGAGATTGAAAGGTTTCCTGTTTTTAAATAAATTTCAGCCTTGGACTGCAATTAAATAAGAATTGTCTGTATCCTCCATATGTGAGCCTGATATGTAAGTTTGGGGTTTGGGCAGTCTGTATGGTCAGCAAAGTCGGTACTACACGGTCACTTTTTTCCTGCAGCCTTCAGCCTTAATCATTAAGGAAAACTGTCACTCTTTTTTTTTAAATATTCTCTGAACCAACAATTCACAATTTTAACTTTTAATAAAATTTTTTTTAAAAAACACTGGATGAATATCATTTTCCGAACAAAACTAAACATCAAAAGATTATCATTTTTAATTGTGGCAATGATATGGAAAGTCACGGTTTTCATGAGATTCTCACATGGAAAGTGGGTTATCACCTACTGATAATACTAATGGTCCATCCACATAGTCCCAGCCTGATTTTGGTTCTGCTCATTGATTCCTGAAGCAATGTGGGCATCAGCAGTTATGCAGATCATGGACCATTCACCTTATTTCCAATTCCAAATAAATTAGTATAATATTTGAGCAGCCATGCATGCTCAGGAATTATAAAAACAAAGGAAAAATTAGGAAGAGAATATTAATAATTGATAATAAATTACAGATACCTTCATGGTCCCGTCAGATAGGTGCCTGGCTGCATTTAGCTGTGAATGTGCTCTTCTATACTAAAATAATAAACTAATCAATTACTGGTTGAGATCACTGAAGCAGGGCCATCAGGTGCGTGAATCAGCCTGATAAGGGTTTGTTTTATTAATGTTCTTTTTTAATGTCTGGGAACAATCTGGCATCAGTGTATGATTAACTACATTTTCACACATCACACTGAGCAAGAGCGTAAAACACCTCTCAGCTCGGGACACTCAAGAGTCAAACATAGCTTTATATAGCAGGAGATTTAGCTTCTCTGTTTTAAAATAGAGGGCTATCTGAGAGATAGACTGTCATTGTCTGGACTGTGGCCTATCAGTTTATTGGTTGATATTGCATTCCTGTTAAATGGACATCCTTTTTTTTCTAATTCTTTATTTTTAGTTTTAACTGGTTCAAATCAGAAAGTGAAAGCAACATTTATACAAAATTCCAACATAGTCACCACATAATAACGATTGGAAGAAAACAGACAAAGTTAAAAGCCATTCCATACATGTTCTAGTAGCTAAATATGACAATTACGTGACAAGCATTTCTCGATATAAAGGTCTTTAAGGTGGGATTCAGGAAAGGTGTGTGGAAGCCCATATAAAACAAAACACTTAAGAGTTTTGCAGATGGTAAAAAAGCAATTCTGTTAGCTTTACAGATCTGTTATAATTTTTTTTCTGATGAATGCTAAATAATGTGAAAAATATATGTCTACACAATAAATGTAATCTTGGCTCAGTGACTGCATTCCTGCCTCCAATTCAGAAGGCACAATCCACACAAATACATGTTTTCAATATAAATTCAAGGGGATAGGACTTGTTCGTGCACCTCAAGAGATACAGTAAACTGCCATATTCTATTGAACAAGAGACCAAACAAACCTTGCACAATAAAATTCACATTGCACCTTTAAATATACCAAGGTCAATTTCTACAAGCTCCATCAATACAGAATAAGGAAAGAAAGTCAGATGTGTCTCTGCTCTTGGATAGAAGATAGCAGGAAGATCACAGTAGCCTGGGATAGGGTGGTAGGGAATAGGGAAAGTGACATCTTGAAAGTTAAGGCCCCAAAACACATAGTAGGCATGACTGTCTGTGATAACCACTGGGTGTAATATTTAATGTTATACAATCAGGATTATGTGAACTATTTTGTAACCATGTAAGAATACACCCTTCACGCTGTAGTAAATGTAGTGCACCATTGTAGGGCATATGTATATGTAAACGAGTGTGTGAACAGTTTTCCTGAGATGGTGGAAGACTTCAGTAAGTAAAATCTCTTCTGTTATTTGAATCTTGCATTTCTATATTACTTAAGAAGCCTCCCAAGTAACACAGAGACAATAACATGGTGGCAACGGTATAAGAGAACAATAAATCCATACAATTGATTGTAAGTCACTGAAATATGAAGGGGAAGAATAAGAAAAATATTACTGAAAAAAATTGCTGGAGTAACAGCAGTTCACCAAGTGATGGACTGGGAGGCTGAAGACATTGTTGAATCATTTAAAAAAGTTTCAACAGAAGTTCAATTTAGCATTCAAAAGCTATTTTAAAATTGCAACAGGAGAGAAGGTCAGTTATATACATCCCTGGATAGAGGAGTGAGGCCTTGACTTATTTAATAGCTGGGAGCTTACAGGGGTGTAGAAAAATGATCCAGAGCAAATATTTGCAAAGTTTGCTTCTCACCTTGAACCCAGGTCCAATCATAGAATTAAACGCTAAGAATTTCAAGGCTGATGAAACTGTTGATAACTTCCTCACTAGACTAAAAATTGTTGCTGAAAAATGCAGATTTAAGGATATAGAGGAAATATTAGTTGATCAACTAATATGGGGGATTGCCCATCCCGAAGTGCAGAAGTCTTTTATAGAGAAGGATAGCTTGTGGCTGGCCAAAGCTATAGATGCAACCAGAGCCTTTGAAACCACAAGGATGCAAATGAAATCCCTATCTATGCAGACCACTCCACAGCAAAGAGAAGGAAGGGTGATGCTATAAAGAACGCAATCTTAAAAGTGCAAACCCCCAAGACCTGCAGTAAGTGTGGCAGACAACTCTCCTTCAATGACCGAAACAAATATCCCTCAAATGGTTCTGAACGTAGTGCCTCTGGTAAAGCAAACCACAGGGCAAAAATGTGCAAGACTGGTATGAAGGAAATGATACCAGTGAAGAAAAAGCAATGAGGACTCTGACACCCAGATACTGGACATAGAATCCATACACCTTCACGAGATGTCAGGTGAGAAGAAAAAAGGAAACAAGTTGCACACAAGGATCCAAATACAGTGGACAATCCAGAACAAACCTACAATATTTAACCTAAAGGTGAAGCTGGATACTGGATCACAATACAATGTCCTTCCAGTCAGACTCTACTGCCAGATGGTCCCAGAGAACATAATAAAAGGGTATCCAAAAGATGGTGCATTGGAAACAATAAATGTCACATTCATGGCCTATGGTGGACCCATGATCAATCAGCTAGGGAGAGCTATGATCAATGGCTGCCATACGGGAAAGAACATCGTCTGTACCTTCTGTGTGGTAGACGCAGACGGACCTGCAATTCTAGGTCTGGATAGCTGCCAGGAGTTGCAATTAATCTCTGTCAATTATGAGATACAAATGAAGAAGATATCCCAAACCATCAACAGAAACACACAACAAAAAGATGAAATGATCTCTACAGAAGTACCTGCCAGGCCAAGGCACACAATGGGAGCAAAAATATTCACCGAGAATCAAGAGTGGTATTTAATAGTAGCCTGTTACTACTCTAAGTTTCCATTCATCAAAAGGGTGAAAGACCTGAGAGCATCAACTATCACCTCAGAAATGAACAAGGTATACCTGAGCAAGTAATATGTGGCAATGGAACACAGTTCACGTCACAAGAATTCAGAAAGCTGGCTGCAGAGTATGGGTTTGTTATTACTACATCATCCCCATACTATACCAAAGGTCATGGGTTCATTGAAAGACAAATGCAAACTGTAGAATGCACACTAGTTAAGTGTCGTGAAACAAAAGAAGACCCATATCTAGCTCCTCTATCATTATAAACAACCCCAGCAGAACTTCTAAATGGCAGGAGATGTAAAATAACTCTGCCAAGCAAAATACACCCTCCAGCAGACCAGGAGGAAACCAGAAGACTGACTAACACACAAGAAGAAGGACGTCAGCATTATAACAAACAGGCACCAACATTGCCAGAACTCTTCAGAGGGCAGCATGTGAATATTCAAGAGCCGATGTTGAAAACATGGACCCCAGCAGAGGTAATCAGAGCAGCCGAGACACCAAGATCATGTATTGTCAAGACAGACTCAGGCAATCAGCTGAAGAGGAACAAAATTCACATCCAGCCAACACAAGATGTGATGAAGCAGAAAGCTTTAATATGAGCAAAGCCTGGAACACCAATATCAAGTGAGGTATCAAGAGAAGAGACCACAACCACTAATACTGAAACATCAACACAGCAGTTGTCTGGTGAAGCACAACAAGCTACATCACCTACACATGCACCAGCAACACAGAGCCCAACGGTCACAGCCAAATCCTCAAGATGGCGAAGCAACCTACTGCCGCTAGTGTGATATCGATAAGAACTATTTAAAAATTGTGGTGTAAATAAACTAGTGTACAAGTTCAGTTACTTAAGTTGCACTGGAAAGAACGTGATAAAGAACACTAAATCTTTCTTTATCTTGAGAAGGAGGGATGTTATATAGTCAGGATAATATGAACTATTTTGTAACCCTTTAAGAATACACCCTTCTCGCTGTATTAACTGTAGTGCACCATTGTGGGGCGTATGTATATGTATATGAGTGTGTGAGCAGTTTCCTGACATGGTGGAAGGCATCAGTAAATAAAGTCTCTTTTGTTATTTGAATCTTGTATCTCTAGATTATTTAAGAAGCCTCTCAAGTAACACAGAGGCAATAACAATAAGTCTGACTGTTTCACGCGCTGCTACTTGGTTACAGCATCAAATATAGGACTTAAAAATCAGAAAGACACATAGATCTGCATCCCTGAACCTTGAATTAGAGGGCATAGGTCAAAATAAAAGTCATCCATCCGACAAAGGTAAGGAGGAATCGCTTTTCTCAGATGGTCACTAATCTTTGGAATGCTCTACCCCACCAAGCTGAACATTTTTGAGTTGTGAAAGGTGGACTTTGGGTCAATAGGGAAATGCAGGAAGAGAAGGTAAAATGGCCAAGATCTGATCCATCATGACCTTATTAAGTGGTGAAACCGGCTCAGGGGATAAAATGTCCAATAGGAGCTCTGATTTCTTTGTCCTTATGCTGCGGGCACTTTACAAGCTGGCAAAAGAGATATTTGTATTCTCAGATATCTGGAGATGGACTTATATTTGACAAACCTGCATACCGTTCACAAGAACCAATGGATATAAAGGCTTGTGTAAGTGCAATGAGAAAAGACTTTTCAAAATAAACCTGTACTCTGATGGTTTTAAAGTCTACTGTGTTTGCATAACCACAAGATAAAATCTTAAAAATCTGTTGTAAATCATTAATAAGTTATAATATGAGAAGGGTCACAGCTATCAAGAAATATGGGATTTTGGTTTTAAAAATCAGAAGAGGAAAAATTATCTAACTGCACTCATGCATAGAGGTCACCAATTTAAATTTCACATTTAATGGATATGCCTAGAAATAGGATAAATTATGGGATATTAATATTCTGGACAAGTTCATCTCGCTTCTTCTCAGCCACCTTTTTTTATGTAGCAGCATAAATAGCTGATGAGAGTCTAGCAAATCATATAAAAATCTTCAGATTTATTTGTGGATTTTGGTCATTTGCGGTTGTAAACCCATATCCCAGCAAATTATTAAGTATCCCCTCGGGCTGGGTCAACTTCAGCAGAATTTTAACCAATAATGACCATGCTCTGGATTATAAAGGAGCAAAGTCCATGACTGGTATTTGAAAGTGGGTCAACTTAGTTAATAGTTATTGTCATGAAGAAGGGAATCTGCCAACTGTCTGCATGAATCCCATTTCCCCACATCCCCTTCTCTGCTAGAAGTGTGTAATCCAAATCCTTAAATTTTGTGAGAATGTCTCCTCTATCATTTCTCCAAGCCACGCATTCCAGACTGCATCCAACCTCGGAGTGGAAAAAAAATTCCTGAAATGCCCTCTAATTCCACAACACCTTTGCCTAAGCCCACATCCACTGTTCATATTATTTCTCCCCTAATGGCTCTCTCTCTACCCCAACTATGCCATTTGTATACCTCAATTAAGTCCCCTTTCAGTCTTCTCATCTCCAAAAGAAACAAAATGAACCTATCCAGTGTCTACCTCATAACTAAAATATTCCATCCCAGACAAGATTATGGTGAATCTCCAATGCAAACTCTCTAATACAGTTGTATCCTTCCTCTAGCGTACTGATCAGAACTGTCCAGCTGTGGCCTAATCAATGCTTTATTCAGTTATACCATAATGTTCCTGCTCTTATATTTTACGTTCTGGCTAATGAAATCAAGTATTCTATTCAGCTACTTGCGCTAGTGCCATCAAGGATCCTCAGATACATATATCAAGTTCCTTCTACTCCTCAATACTTCAGAGGGTTCTGTCATGCTTCATATTTTCAATATTATTCCAAAATGTAACATCATATATTTTCAAGAATTAAATTCCATCTGTTATTTCTCCTCTTGTATGAAAAGCTGATCATATGGTTCTGCACCTGAAGATGATCATCCTCACTATTCAACTTCACTACTCTTTGTGGCATCTGTGAACTTACTAATAATGTTTCCTAAACTCACATTCACTCCATCAATGTATGTAATGAACAGTCAGGGTTTGGAGGCCTGATATTTGTATTACACCACTCATCACATGATTCTACTTACAAAAATTAACAAATGGCCATTACTTCTGCCTCCAATACCCTTATCCAGAAGGTGATGATTATACATTGTTTTTACCAAGACTATTGTATATCCAACTTGGCTTGAATTTCCCTGACTTGTATCTTTTGGAAAAGTTTACTTGTTGAATTTTTTGTTAAAGGCTTCCTGATAATAGTTAAAAAAAATTAGAATTTCAAACCATGAGCTTCTCATTCACTAAATTGGAAGACCCGTTATTTTAATGTGCTTCTGCCCCACTGAACTGGTATCTGTTTATCTCCTTTCCACTTGGTCCCCTGGTCCAGTCTCTACCTACTGACATCCACCATACCTCACATGCCCTCCACCTCTTCAAAAAATTCCAGTTCTCTGAACTCAACCGCCTCATCTTGGACATCCAATATCTATGCACCTCCATCCCCCATAATGAAAGCCTCAAAGTCCTTCATTTCTTCCCCGCTAATGGACCCAATCAGTCACCTTCAAACACTGCCCTCCTCTGGCTGGCAGAACTTGTTCTCATCCTCAAAATCTTCTCCTTTGAGTCTTCTCACTTTCTCCAAGTCAAAGGGTTTGCCATGGGCCTCAGTTATGTCTGCAATTTTGTTGGCTGTGTGGAACAATCCATGCTACAAGTCTACACAGGCAAAGCTCCTCAACTCTTCGTTCACTACATTGATGACTACATTGGTGCTGCCTCATGCACCACGATGAGCTTGTCAACTATCCACTTTGCTGCCAACTTCCACCCTGACCTCAAATTCACTTGGTCCATCTCTGGCAACACTCTCCCCTTTCTTGATCTCTTTCAATCTTTTTGTCTCCATTACAGGAGATGAACTCCCATCATTACCTTGACTACGTCTCTGTCCACCTTGTCCCATGTAAGAATTCTATTCCTTTCTAGCATTTCGTCCATCTCCGTTGCTTCTGCTCCTGGGATGAGTTTTTTTTTTCAATATTTTATCTTTGATTTTTCAGACTCGTGCAAATCCAATAAACTGAATTTTACATTCTCTTTACACATAATATGATTTACAGAGTCTTTATTTCCCTCTCCTTGCTCTCCCCTCCCTATCCCATAAATTATACAAATACCAAAATATAAAAATACAGACGTACAAAAACCATCAAAATACCTACAAAGAAAATTATTGTCCTCGAAGCTAGAGGACCTTGAATATTAAATAAAAACAGTTAGGGGCAAAAACACACATCGTCTGTGCCACATTCCTTATTTCATATTTTTAATCCTTTACCTGCTGGGTTGGATTCTTTCTTTTCTTTCCTTATTCAGGAAGGGCGGGGAGAGAGGGGTGTAAATTATATCTGTGCACCTTTGTTCCCAGAATGAGGTCTTCCATGCAAGATCATCCGAGATATTTTTCCTTCAAAAAAAGTGTCTTCCCCTCTACTCCCTTCAACTCGGCCTTCACCTGCATATCCTCCATTTCTGCACATCTGCCATGGCCCACTTGACCCCCTGATGCAACAAGAACAGGATTCATGTTGCCCTTACCACCACCTTACCAGTCTCTGCATATTATACTCCACAATTTTCACCATCTACAATGAAATCCCACCACCAGACAGGTCTACACCTCACCTCTCCTCTCCACATTCCAGAAAGACCATTCGTCCACAATTCCCTTGTCCACATATCCCTTCCCACCAATTGCCCCCTTAGCATCGACCCTTATGACTGCACTCACATCCCTTCCCCCACCATCATTTGGGGCCCAAAACAGCCCTTCTAAGTGAAGCAACACTTCGCTTGTGAATCTGTAGCAGTCGTCTATTGAATCTGAGAGTAGATATAGACTGTTCGATGTAATAGTGGGGATATCCCAGCAGCATCTCCTTTCAATTCCCCACCCCATTCCCCTGTCAACATGTCTGTCCCTGGTCTCATGCACTGCCAAAGAGAGAGCAACTGAAATTGGACGTACAGCACCTCATATTCCATCTGGGCACCCTCCAGCCAGACGGTATTAAAATCAATATCCAGCTTCTGTTACACCTCCCAACCCCTTTCCCTCTCTCTTTTTTTCCACCGGCTCTCCACCCTTTGTCTCTCTTTCTTTCCCCATCTCTCTGCCTACTTTCATCTAGCTCTGAATTCACAGAGCTGAATTCTCAGCTTTTACCTCCTGCGATCCTATCCATATCCACTTATGGCCTCTTGGCTGTTGGCCCTTGCTCTTCCCCATGCCCCTACCCATATCTTTTTATACATTGATAAAGGGCTCAGGCCCAAAACATTGGCGATAAATCTTTGCCTCCTATGTACACTGTGGGTCCTGCTGAGTTTTTTCAGCGCTTCAGTGTATTAAACCTATTGCTCCATCAGTTGATATAGCTGGATGTGTTTTGCTATGGAGCCTTCAGCTGTCTGCAATAGCAGCCAACACTTGCACCAGGATTAACCTGCAAATGTTTCTGACTGAAAGAAAATGTTTCTCTATAGCCACAGTGAGAAGTTCTGAATGTCAGCTCTTTTTTTACTGGAGATGAGGCAATAGTAAAACAAGGGGAAGAAGGGAGGTGGCACTTACTGTGGATGTATGACTCATCCCTTCCAAGCAGTATAAAAACATAAAATCTGCAGAAGCTGGAATCTTGAGAAAACAATGAAATGCTGGATGATCTCAGCAAGTCATGTAGCATCTATGGGTCGAAATGGTCAGTCAACATTTCTGGTTGGGACTCTTTATCGAGTCTACCAACGGATGCTACATGTTTCTTCCCTATCAGTATATTTGCTTTAACATCCTTTGAGCTAAAAGAATATACAATCTCTTATTCCTGCATAATTATGAAGTTAATTTACTTATAATGTTTGAAGAACTTAAAGAAGTAAAAGGTTTTAAAAAATGATCCTTTGAGATACCTGCTGTGATCATTGGGAAGAAAAGATCAGCCTTCAATGTGGCAACACTAGAAATTTTATAGACATATTCCCGTCCAACTACCATACTTTGGAAAAGAAAAAAAGATGATGAATGTTTATTTTAGAAAGTAATTTAATTAAATGAAGGTGGTGCTATCACATATCTAAAAATAATTCACTCTCTTACAGTGCTAAATAGAGAATATAAATGAAGGAAAATTAGGATGACATGCATTTTAATCTACCAAACAAGCAGCAAATTTAGAGCTGATCTTGGATGTCAAGCATACCAAATCTATACTCTACTGATAAGAAAAAAAATTACAGTACTTAAGTTTTGGTAAATACTTCTAATGAATGGCAAAATACCTCAGCCAAAATGAAAATCTTTGGTTATTAGTTTAATTTGTAGCAGTAATGCAATTAAGCAAAATTCATAGAAGAGAGACAACCATTTAAGTATCTTTTAAATGAAAATCACATAGGCATAAGATCGGGCCTCGAGCAGAGTCAGGAGTTTTGAAACTCATTAAAATTGCTCTCATTTGTAGTGGTGCATTTGCATTTATCATGTGTGTATTTTGCTGTCTTTGGCATTACCTTGAATTGTTCAGTTACATAACCCACACCCCATCCACAAATAGTTTCAAATTATGCAGTCTGATGGTGACACTAGTTAATCATAGTGATAAACCAAATGTTTTCATCACTGAGAAATCTTACATAGTCCACGTGAAAATTAACAAACCAAGCAAAATCAGTAAATGTAACAAAACACTTAATGTCTTGAGCTAACATGCCATTAATAAAATACAAAAGACCTGCGCTGCTTTATGATGTCATCTCAATCTCCCAATGAGTTGCTTTCTTTTCTAATTTTTCAGATTATACACTGGCCCACGTGATCACACACAGAACTATTGGACTGCAGATGTGTTTTACCATTGTGTGATATATTGCTTGCTACTTGCGAAAACAAATAGACACTTGTTCAGAAATTACTGTGAAGTATTTATTGCAAGATAAAATTGTATCTAAAATAACTAGAAAGCTGAAAAACAGAGAAAAATATTTCTAAGACCTATATTAAATTTAGATTTAGTACTAAAAGGTCATTGGGGCAATAATGACAGGAAGCATATATAATAGAAAATCCATTTGCTCAGTTTTCCATCTGTTTATTTGAAAACAAAATTGTTCATGACACACAACAGGGGAGTCAATTTCAAAATTATTTGGACTTATTTTTGACAAAATAGTACCTCTGTTCTATTTAATTTACTGGAAATACATAATTTACAATTTATCCTTCTATACTCATGCTCTGATACATTTTTCATAATCCTATAGGTTTGCTGTTTGAAAAAGGACTTCCATTAACATTGTAACTGAAACTCCACAAACCAGTTCTTGAGCAAAGATTCAAATTTAAATCCCAATATATCACATACCCAGAGTGTACAGGTTCATCCAACAATTAAAATATTGCTTACTGTGCACTTACCATCTTTTAATTAAATTATAGTCTACAGAGTTTTGAAGGTTGCATGTTATGCCTGTACAATATTTTCTTCTTTTGACATTTTAATTAGATTTTAGTTATTCACTTTTTCTAAATCATCCTCATAAAGAAATGCAAAATTTAGGACAAGATAAGAATGTAAACTCGATTCTGCTAGTTCATCCAAATTAAAATGCCGCTAGTCCCTTTCATCATAAAATGCTTAGATCTCTGTAGATGCAAATTCCATTAATTATTTTGGTAACATATTGATGTACAATTTATTTTGTCAGCAAATGCTATTACCAGGTTTGATCAGCGGAAAATGAAAAGCAAAAAAAGAGACATTTGGCACAACTATATTTCCAATCTTGCACCTTTTTATACATTATAGAAGATATAAATGGCATTTTGTTTTCTGATGTTTATGCCTCAGGCAAACAAGAATAAACAGCATGCCAATTAACAGCAAAAGCCAATGAGGATGATTTCCTTTGGCTGCTGTGCAGAGCAACATCATGACAAATGCAAATACATTTCCTTCTCATTGGTATTTCTAATGAAATTGTAATCACCTTCAAAAATAAGGCATTTCTAATTTTGCTGGAAACATCATGCAAGAAGAGAAAATCTTACTCCCCTTGCTTACAACATTGTTAAATATGGTAACACAGGAAATCATCCCTGCTGATTGTTAATAAAAATAACAGGATAATACTGTTCCTTCCATTCTTTTTTTGCTGGCATTTTGTTGGAAAATGTATTTTGTATCAATGGCAAATACAGGTAAAATCATCACGGGAATTGATGAGGAGTGTTAATAATCCCAACCACAATCCCAATTAATATACAATTAACAGCATTGAGATGACACTGGGGACTGTAGGTTAACAATTATATTTACTGGTGTTAATACAGTGCTGTGAAATTCAATAACTCTTCTTATCCAGTTTCTGAAGCAATATCATCTGCTTCCATGCTTAATCAAGATACACAAACCTGATAACTGTGGGAAAAAAGCAGTGCAGAAGAAGTTCACCAGGTTGATTATGAGAAGAGATTGAGTCGTCTGGGACTGTACTCGCTGGAATTTAGAAGAATGAGGGGGAATCTTATAGAAACATATACAATTATGAAAGACATAGATCAGATAGAGGTAGGTAAGTTGTTTACATTGGTGGGGAGATCAGAAATAGGGGGCATAACCTCAAGATTCAGAGATTTAGGATGGAAATGAGGAGGAACAACTTTTCCCAGAGGATAGTGAATCTGTGGAATTCGCTGCTCATTGAAGCAGTGGAGGCGACCTCAGTAAATATATTTAAGACAAGGTTGGATAGATTTTTACAGAGTAAGGAAATTAAGGGATGTAGGGAAAATGCAGGTGGGTGGAGATGAGCACATACTGAATGGTGGAGCAGACTTGATAGGCTGAATGGCCTACTCCTGCTCCTATTTCTTATGTTCTTATGTTCTAATAATAGCTTTACTAGGTTGCTTTAAATTTTTTAACAAATTGCAAACTAAACAAGTTAAATTTTGTATGGCATATATTACTTTATATTACTAAAGTTCATTTTAGTGTTGAGAGGAAAAAGTGACAAATGCCCATTGTATGTTTTTCAACAATCTTTCAATATGGCTGAAAAGTTGATCTCTATTGGAATCATGGAAGTGTCCTGGTTTTGTAGTGAATGTGATACAAGTTCAAGTTTTTTTTACCACTGACTGTACATAAAAACCAGATAAAACATCATTTCTTATTTTTGCACATATACAGATATAATTAAAAATAAATATGTATAAATATTTTGGCATGTTTACTCAGTTACAGGATACTGACCATCAATCTCACAGACTGTGGGAAGAAGCTCCTTCCCAGCCTGTCAGACCTGATTTTGATACTCCTGTACCTCCTTCCTGGTGGTAATGGGTCAGGGATACTGTGTATTGGTTGAAATTTTTAAATTATATTTAATTTAAACTTAGATATCCAGCACAGTAACAGGCCTATCAGGCCACGAGACGGTGCCACCCAAATACCCCAATTAACCTATAAGCCCTGTATGTTCTGAAGGATGGGAGGAAATTGGAGTGCCTGGAGGAAACCCACACAGACACGGGAAGAATGTACAAACACGTCACAGAGCCGCATTTGAATCCTGGTCGCTGGTGCTAATCATTACATTAACCATGCTGAAAAGGGTCCACATAATTATTTGAGCTCTGTTTAAGTAAAGCTCCTGGTAAATATAGTCAGTAGAGGAAAGAGAGACCCAGCGATCTTCTTAGCCATTTTGATGTTCCTCTGATTTGATTTCCAGTCTACCATACCATGCAATGACAACACTCTCAATTGTGCTCCTGTACAATGTTGTCAAGATGGGCACCTGTAGGCATGCCCTTCTCAACTTTCTTAGGAAGTGTAGATGCTGTTGCACCTTCCTGATGAATAGGGAGGTGTTGTGGATCCAGGATAGGTCTAATTAGGAATAGGTCGAGAAAGGATTCACAAATGTATGCTGCTGTAGATCAGAAGGGACAGATGGTGAAGTACAGAAGGTAGACAGAGTCGAGCAATAATGTGGTAAGTATTAATATAGTTTAACCATGTATGCACATTAGCATTTTGCACTCACTAAAGCAATTTAATTTTTATTCAGGCATTCTCAGTAAGGATAAATGAATCCTCTATTACTAAAGACCACAGCCCTTTAAATACTAAAATGATAAATTATTTTATTAAAATGAATGGAATGCTGTAGAAGCATAATACTAATCAAACACCTATCGAACTCAGTGAAAGTTGTCATGTGGCACAATATACACAAATGGCGATTTTGAAACTTTAGAATTCAGAAAGCAACCACCACCCTTTAAAGAAAACCCCATATATTGATTGGTGTAAAGCCAGAAATGTATCCAAATAATGTGAGATATAATGGAAATGATTTTGTTTTCTTTAAAATAAATATACATAGTAAAATCTTCAATATCACAATATATTAAACCTTTACGTGCAAAAAAAACCCTCACCCCCCCCCCCCTTACAAAATACAAAACCACACACGGTCAGAGATCACACTCATGTTATCCATTAAGAAAAAATCTATAGAAGGTTTATACGGGGAAGTCACATCTGCTTATATTGTAGTAGCATTTGTTATTGTCATTATAATCATGGCCCTATATTATCCAAATATGGCTCCCAAATTTTCTCCATAGGTATACAACTATTCATCTCCACAATCCAACATGTTATGAGAAAGGGAGAGTCGGACTTCCAAGTAGTTGCAATACACTTCTTAGCCATTGCTGAAGCTACTATGATAAAAGAAAGTTGGGATTTAATTAATTTATTACTTATTTCAATAAAATTACCCAAAAGATAAAGCTCTTAGTCACGCATGAAGGCCACTCATGTAATCCTTGTTAATGTCTCAGCAATATCCTGCCAAAAAGGCCTCACCTTCACACACAACCACATACCATGTAAAAACATTCCTGTTTTAATCCCACATCTAAAGCACATCTCTGATATTTCAGATTTTGACCTATGTAGTTTCTGGGGTGTAGGAAGTTGTACTGAATCAGTTCGTATCTTACATTTATAATTGATGTCATACTCTCAAAACCAATCAGACCAACATCTTTCGGATATTACAATACCTAAATCCAACTCCCATCTCTCCCTCAATCTCTGTGAACCTGGCTTTGCACTTTCGCTCTGGAGAGCATAATACATTTTTGTTATGAATTTAGGTGTATTCACCAGCCAGATCATTCAGTCCATTTCACTAATTTCAGTTGGGACCAACATTGGCCCCCATATTTCTCTCAGGAATGATCATAGGTGGAGGAAACAGAAGAAAGTTCCATTAGCCTCTCCATATTTCTGTTTTAGTTGTCAAATTACATAAAAATCCCCTCTGCATAGCAGTCTTCAAAGTATCTTATTCCTTTGTCATACCAGGAGTTTAATATTCTGTTACCTTGATTCATAGGTAGCAAACACATTCTAACATAATGGTCCTCTTAAGGATGTCCCTACTTTCTTCCCAATAAACTCATTGATTTCTTGCCATACTCTAATCATATGTATTAATATAGGATTATCTGTCTTTTTTATTATTGACTTAACAACTCCACATAAACAAAATTATTCGCTGCCCCCTCCCTCAATGGGTATAATCCCAATTGAATCCAAAGGTTGGGGCGGGGGGGGAAGGGCGCTGCCTTCCTCAAAGAAAGATGAAAGAAATCTGGCTTGTGCTGACAAATAATACTTTCTAAAATCCGGTAGCTTCCTAGTTTATAATCCCACGTTAATTTTTCCAGCAAAATTCTCAGCATCTTATTATTCCATAGGAATTGCCTAATACAGTGGTTTTCACCCTTTTTCTTTCCACTCACATTCCCGATGTCATAAGTGCTCTGTGATTAGTAAGGGATTGCTTAAGGTGGTAGGTGAGGTTGAGAACCACTGATCTAGACCCAATTGTTACTGACATATTTTGCTTGAGAAAAAATGTCATTGGCCCATTTTCTTTGGAGTTATGAAACTGTGCACATAACGATTCAAATGGGTACGATTAAAACAGTAGTTTTCAAACTTTTTCTTTCCACCCACATACCACTTTAAGCAATCCCTTATTAATCACAGAGCACCTATAGCATAGAGAATACTTATGTGAGTGATGTGTGAGTGGAAAGAAAAAGGTTGAGAACCACCACTGGCCTAATGTAATTATTTCACAAGAAACTTCTCCAACATTTTAAGTAAAAAAGGTCATTCTAAGCGGTTGAATGACTTTTCTGTGTCATGGGAGACTGTTATGTAGGAATTCAATTTTGATTTAGCTATATGTATTATCTTAAATAGACTATTTGAAGTGCGTGTTCCTTTAACAAATCCCACCTGATCTGTATGTATCAATTTAGATAAATAATGTCCCAGTCTATTGTCTAATGCCTTCGCCAATATCTTATAATCAGCATTCAAAAGCAAGTTAGGTCTTTAAAATAAGGAGAAATGAGGGCCCCTGTTTTTTTGGCAACACTAATAATAGGTGTTGAGACAGAGTCCGGGAGAGTCTAAGTCTCCACTGCCCAGTCTAGCACTTCCATTATAAGAGGTATCAACAGATCCTTAAATTGTCTATGGAACCCATCCTCTCCCAGAGAGTTAATAGCCTACAGAGTGTTCAGAGCCTTCTCAATTTCTTCTGTTACAAGCCCAGAGGACCCCAAAACCCAGCAGCAATAGATATTCACCAAGACAAATGGTTATTTTAACAAAAGTTGCTTTTAATTATCTTTAAACATGAAAACAGAATCACACTTTAACTTAACTAACCTAACTTAACCTCCTTCTAATTCTAAGCGCACTTGTATGTAATGTGTGTGCAAGTTTAGTAAAGTTCTTTGGTTCACAGTTCAAACCTCACTTATCATTCCTCCAAGTTCACTGGTTGCAGGCAATTTTTATACTGAGCACAGAATTTAACATTTATAAAGGTAAATGGTTACCGCTCAGGAAGGTTCTTGTCAGTTTAGAGAGAGAGATTTGCTATTCCAGGACATTCACAACTGATTCCTTTTTAATCAGCCACTCCAGTGTCTTGCTGATGAAACTTGCCCATTCAGGGTTCTCCAGATGATAACTTCTTTCTTTCAAGTCATCACCAAGTTCCTTTTTGTTTCTCTTATTCCAAGTGAAGCATTAGACAGCCAGTCTTCTCTTCTTGCATGAATCACAAGGGCTTTGAACAGGCTGTCTTCCAAATGGGGCTTTCCACAAGCTTGCCAGCTTGTCCTGTTCCAGTCCCAGCTTCTGTTACTAGCTGTAACACTGTAGAGGTGATCTCTCTCTCTCTCTCTCTCTCTCTCTCTCTCTCTCTCTCTCTCTCTCTCTCTGAGAGAAAGCCTTTTTGACTCTCTCTGCATGCAAAACCACATGACCCTCTTAAGAACATCTCCAGTCAATCTGCTGCTCCAACAAGATCTCTCATCTGTTGCCTTTTGTAAACAACAATCTTTTGAAGTGAAGTCTTTTGGGCACTTTACAAAACTCTTGCAAAAGCTGTGGAGCCAATATGTCTAGCATTATCAGAGCTCCAGTATTTCAAATAAGATCAGTTTTAAAGTGTTTGTATGTGACCTACTCTAACAAACCTTTCCCAATTTATCTCCCAAAAACATATCTACATACTCTGTCACACTTCTCTTGTGAAAGGGGCATCTAACTCCACCTGTTCTCTCACCTCTAATTTTAGAAGCTCAATTTTTGATAGAAACTCATCCATCTCATTATCACCTCCTAACAATTCTGATTTATATAGCTTTGTATAATATTGCCTAAAAATATCATTAATCTCTTTCAGGTTGTAGGTTAGAATGTTGGCTTCTGTTTTAATTTCATTTATCATCCTTGATGTCTCCTCTGACTTCCCTTGCTAGGACAAAATCTTATGTGCTTGTTCTCCTAATAACATAACATAACATAACAATTACAGCACGGAAACAGGCCATTAGGCCCTTCTAGTCCGCACCGAACCAAACACCCCTTTCTAGTCCCACCTCCCTGCACAATGCCCATAACCCTCCAACTTCTTCTCATCCATATACCTGTCCAACCTTTTCTTAAATAATACAATTGACTCCGCCGCCACTATTTCTCCCGGAAGATCATTCCACACGGCTACCCTGAGTAAAGAAGTTCCCCCTCATGTTACCTCTGCCCCTTAATTCTTAACTCATGTCCTCTTGTTTTAATCTTTCCTCCTCTTAACGGAAATAGTCTATCCACATCCACTCTGTCTATCCCTTTCATAATCTTAAATACTTCTATCAAATCCCCTCTCAACCTTCTACGCTCCAAAGAATAAAGACCTAATCTGTCCAATCTCTCCCTATACTCTTGATGCTTAAACCCAGGTAACATTCTGGTAAACCTTCTCTGCACTCTCTCCACTCTGTTTATATCCTTCATATAATTAGGTGACCAGAACTGCACACAGAACTCCAAATTAGGCCGCACCAACGTCTTATACAATCTCAACATCACCTCCCAACTCCTATATTCCATGCAATGATTGATAAAGGCCAGCATACTAAAAGCCTTCTTCACCACCCTATTCACGTGAGATTCTACCTTCAGGGAATGATGTACCGTTACTCCTAAATCTTTCTGCTCTTCTGTATTCCTCAATGCTCTCCCATTTACCACGTATGTCCTATTCTGATTCTTCTTACCAAAATGAGGCACCTCACACTTATCAGCATTAAATTCCATCTGCCATTTTTCAGCCCACTTTTCTAAGCAGCCCAAATCCCTCTGCAATCCTTGAAAACCTTCTTCATTATCCACTATTCCACCTATCTTAGTATCGTCTGCATATTTACTAATCCAATTCACCACCCCATCATCTAGATCATTAATGTATATAACGAACAACAATGGGCCCAATACAGATCCTTGAGGCACACCACTGGTCACCAGCCTCCAACCTGACAGACAATTATCCACTGCCACTCTCTGGCCTCTCCCTTTCAGCCAATGTTCAATCCATTTGACTATCTTAAAATTTATACCTAAAGACTGCACCTTCCTAACTAACCTTCCATGTGGTACCTTATCGAAGGCCTTACTGAAGTCCATATAGACAACATCCACTGCGCTACCCTCATCCACATTCCTAGTCACCTCTTCAAAAAATTCAATCAGATTGGTCAAACATGACCTTCCTCCCACAAATCCATGTTGAGTGCTCCTGATCAGACCCTGTCTATCCAGATGTTTATAAGTACTATCTCTAAGAATTTTCTCCATTAATTTACCTACCACAGACGTCAAACTTACAGGCCGATAGTTGCCAGGCTTCCTCCTTGAACCCTTTTTAAATAACGGAACCACATGCGCAATGCGCCAATCCTCCGGCACTATCCCCATATCTAATGACATTTGGAAAATTACCGCCAGAGCCTCTGCTATTTCCTCCTTCACTTCTCTCAATGTCCTGGGGAAGATCCCGTCTGGTCCCGGAGACTTATCCACCTTTATATTCTTCAAAAGCCTTAAAACTACACCTTTTGTAATCTCTATATTCCCCATATTTACCCAATTTGCTTTTTTTATCTCACATCTCCCAATATCCTTCTCCTTAGTGAATACCGAAGAAAAGAAACTGTTCAATATCTCCCCCATTTCTCTAGGCTCCACACACAGTTTTCCGCTCTGATTTTCTAAGGGACCAATTTTGTCTCTAGCTTTCCTCTTACCATTAACATATTTGTAGAACTCTTTTGGATTAGTTTTCACCCTGCTTGCCATAGTTTTCTCGTACCTTCTTTTAGCTTTCCCAATTCCTCTCTTAAGATTCCTCTTACATTCAATGTATCTTTCAAACATCTCCTTAACTCCATGCTTCTTATATCTAATGTACGCCTCCCTTTTTCTTCGAACCAAGTTTCCAATATTCCTTGAAAACCACGGCTCTCTCAAACCTTTTCCCCCTCCTTTTAACCTAACAGGAACATAAAGCTTTTGCACTCTCAAAATCTGATCTTTAAAAGACTTCCATCTCTCTACTACATCCTGCCCATAAAACAAATTGTCCCAATGCACACCCTGCAAGTCCTTTCGCATCTCCTCAAATCTAGCTTTTCCCCAATCAAAAACCTCAATCCTTGGCCCTGATTTCTCTCTTTCCATAATGACATTGAAGCTGATGGCATTATGATCACTGGACCCGAAGTGCTCGCCAACACTAACCTCCGTCACTTGACCCATCCCATTTGCCAACAGTAGATCTAACATTGCTCCTTCTCTGGTCGGCACCTCTATATATTGTTGTAAAAAACTATCTTGCACACATTTCACAAACTCTAACCCATCCAGTCCTTTCACAGAATGTGCTTCCCAATCTATATGTGGAAAATTAAAATCTCCCATAATTACAACCCTGTGCTTATCACAAATATCTACTATCTCCCTACAGATTTCCTCCTCTAGGTCTCGGTCCCCTCCGGGTGGTCTATAATACACCCCTACAAGTGTAACCTCTCCTTTCCTACTCCTCAGTTCCACCCAAATAGCCTCCGTGGATGTGCCCTCTAATCTATCCTTCCTAGGCACCGCTGTAATATTTTCCCTGACAAGCAATGCAACCCCACCTCCTCTTGCCCCTCCGACTCTATCACACCTAAAACAACGAAACCCAGGGATATTCAGTTGCCAATCACATCCCTCCTGCAACCATGTCTCACTAATCGCTACCACATCATACTTCCAAGTATCAATCCACACCTTCAGCTCATCCACCTTTTTTACAATACTCCTGGCATTAAAATATATGAATTTCAGAGATTTCCCAATTTTTAATCCCTGTTTTCCCTCATCTTTAATAACAACATTATTTACTTTTCCTGCCAATTGCCCTTCATCTTCTTCCAGAGCATTTCCCTTCTCTATCACCTGCCCATCCATATTCAAATACTTACTACAAACTTTCTTTGTTTGCATTCTAACCTTCTCCTTACTGCTCTGTACTATTTTGTTCCCTCCCCCCAACCATTCTAGTTTAAAGGATCCTGAGTAGCCCTAGCAAATACCTCTGCCAGGATTCTGGTCCCCCTGGGATTTAAGTGTAACCCGTCCTTACTGTACAGGTCACATCTCCCCCAAAAAAGGTCCCAGTTATCCAGAAACTTAAAACCCTGCCCCTTACTCCACCCCTTCAGCCACGTGTTAATCCTCCACCTCATTCTATTTCTATTCACACTGTCACGTGGCACAGGGAGTAATCCAGAGATTACCCCCTTTGCGGTCCTTCTTTTTAACTCCCTACCTAACTGCCTGTACTCACTTTTTAGGACCTCTTCTCTAATTCTCCCTATGTCATTGGTACCTACATGTACCATGACCTCTGGCTCCTGTCCCTCCCACTTTAGGATATCCGGGACACGAGCAGCAACATCCCGGACCCTGGCACCAGGGAGGAAAACCACCATCCGGTTCTCCTTGCTGCATCCGCAGAATCCCCTATCCGTCCTCTTAACTATGGAGTCTCCTACCACAATTGCCCTCCTCTTCCCTTCCCTCCCTTTCTGAGCTACAGGGACCGACCTCGTGCCAGAGGCACAGCCACTGTCGCTCCCCCCAACCTTGATGTCCCCCTCAACAGTACTCAAAGAGGCGTACTTATTGCTGAGGGTTACATTCACAGGGCTCCTCTCTGGTACCTTACTGTTTTTTGTCCCTCTCCTGACAGTTACCCACCTTTCATCCTCCCGTGGCCCTGGCATGACCACCTGGCTGTAACTCCTGTCTATGACTTCCTCTGTTTCCCTAACCAGCCTGAGGTCATCGAGCTGCAGCTCTAGTTCCCTAACACGGTCCCTGAGAATCTGCAGCTCGACACACCTAGTGCAGATATGGACATCCGGGAGTCTGGAAGACTCCAGGACCTCCCACATCCGGCACTCCCGACAACACACAGCCTTAACACTCATCCCTTACCCCAATGAAGTAGTAATAAAGACTATCTTAGCTTTCTCTCCGCCTGCTTTCGCCGAAGCCTGATGAGCCAAAGCCTGGAAGTCCCACTCCTTCACTGGGCCACTCGCTCGCTGTCCCTCTTATTTATTGGCCTTTTACCAATTAACCCCTACACACTCTCCTGTACGCTCGCTCGACCAATGGCCGCCTCCGACGCCGATTCCTCCCCGCAGACCCTGGTAAGAGACTTTTTAAAAAGTTCTCTTACCTGCCCCGGACTCTTTTCTTTTCTTTTTTTTGCTTAGTTTTTAATTATTTTTTCCATTTTATACATTTGCCATGTATTACATCTCAATTTTTTTTATTTTCTATATTTTTCTTATAAACCCAACCAATGATATTCTTTCTCCAGTTCTGTTATCTCTTTCTCCAAACCATCGAATTCTGCATTATATTCTTTTTTAAGATTTTATGTATAAGAAATCATTTGTCCTCTCAGATAAGCTTTAAGCGTATCGCATATCAAAAAGCTGTTACCAGTGGAAGGGAGATTTGTCTGACAAAATAGATCTATCCGTCTCCTAATAAACTCACAGAAGTCTGTCCTTTTTAACAACGTGGCATAAAGATACCATCTGTACACATTTTCTCATTTTTATACTATCACAATAGTTAAGGTTAATGGTGAGTGGTTTGATAATAACCTCACCAAGTATTCCATTTTTGTCACTCTGCTTTTTAACTACGCAGAGATTAAAAATAAATCAATTATTGTATGTGAATCATGGACCCTTGAGTAGAATGAGTAGTCTTTCTCTGTGGGATTGAGTTGCCTCCAGATATCAATGAGATTTGAATCCTTCATAAATGATAGCATCGCTTTTGAGGCTTTCACCCTCATTAGCGTTCTTTTTGATTTATCCAATATCGGATCCAAACAGAAATTAAAATCCCCCCCCTGACCAATATATTTTGTCTACCCTCTGCTATTTTTAAAAAGTTATCCTTCATAAAGGCTTCATCATCATAATTTGGAGCGTAAATATCCATAAAGATCCAGGATGCTGCGTAAATTTTAAAATATGCCACTGCAATCCTTCCTGCTTGGACAATCAATACATCTTCGGCTATTACTGGTACAATTTCATTAATTAAAATTTCTACTTCTCTTGCCTTTGAACCAAAAGAAGACGATATTACTTGCCCCATCCATCCTCTTTTTAATTTAGCAAGCTCTGATTTAGTAAGATGTGTTTCCTGCAGGAAAACTACATCCGCATTTAGTTTTTTTTAAGTGTGCCAAAAACTTTTTCCTTTCACCGACCCGTTTATCCCATTAACCCACCCACTACAGCCAGCCCTCACCCTCCTGGGATTTCGCCAGCCTGCCTGATACTGCCGCTGTTGCTGCTGCATTCTCCGGACTTTGCTCTCCTTGGTGACGTCCTGCAGTCATCATCACTGCTCGCGAGCTTACATATTCAATGCTGGACAGCTCTCCTTAGAGGTTGAGTCACCTGCTACCTCCTCCCATGGTGGCCTCGAGTAGGCCCCGCCAACCTCCTCGCCACGTGGTCCCATGGTCCCGACATCCTGGGGCTGCTTCAGTGCTACACCTTTCGTCGAGGACTTCTTGTCTGTCTTCCCCATCTTTCTTTCTCTGCTGGATTTTCTCTGAACTTGTTTCTATCTGTATTTTTTCCTGTCTTTTCTTTAGTCTTCTAAGGAGCTCCTACTCACCATTCACCATCATGTGACCCTCCAAGAACTCCTCCCTTTAGCGCCATCTTGCAAAACTGCTCCTCTCCTGGAGCCACTATCCCCCCCACTAGACTGCTGTCTCCACCCTACTACTAATTTTTACCAAGTTCTCACTCTTTCTTGAGCTTTCTGTGCACATTTCAATAACATTTAACAATAAATACAAGATGGTTCAAAAAATATACTTTTTACTTAGTCCCATTGTAAATATTCTTCTTAATCTTTTTTATGTCTTTAATCTTTTCATAATATTCATAAAAATTCTTCCACTTCTTTCTTAGTCTTGATAAAATGTTGATTGCCATCCATTACTTCGACCCTCAGAGTCACAGGATAAATCATTGAGTATTTTATATTCTTTGACCCCAATTGCCTTTTAACATCATCAAACTCCTTCCTTTGCTTAATCAAAGTTGGGCTAAAGTCTTGAAAGGATAACACCTTTCTGCTGTCAATCTCAAGTGGGCCATTGTGTTATTGAGAATAATCAAATGCTGCTTCCAAAACCACTTCCAATTCCTGGTAACTCAAAAGTCTTACCAGGACCAGCCATGGTCGCTGCTCGTCAGATCTTCTGGGTCTGAGGGTCCGATGAGCCCTTTCAATTTGTAGTTTTCCATTAATTAATTTTCTCCCAACACTCATGGGATCCAAATTTCAAAGAAGTTCACCAGGTCTTTCCCTTAAGTCCCTTCAAACCAATAATCCAAACATTATTGCATCTGCTAAAATTCTCCATGGGGTCAATCTTGACCAGCACAGCTTGTTTATCCAAGTCCTATCTCTTCACATCCTCTTCTAAAGCTTTCAGCTTTCCTTGCATTTTAACCAGTCAACTTCCACTTGGCCCATTTGTTGCATTAAATCATCAATTGCCTCTTTAAATACAGTCATCTTCTCTGACATAGCTCTCATCTCTCATAGCAGTTTCAATGCCTGTGAAACAAATGCATAATTTCTCCATCTTATCCAGGATTACATTCAGGTCTCACTCCATCTTCACAGCACTGCTGGGTTCAGCCAGACTCAAGGCCGTTTTTGTGCCCCTCCCTTTCGTGCTTTCACTCAACATTCATGGCTGAGTCAGTGTCTCTTCCAATTTTGTTTTTTGCTATCTTGGCTTCTTAGTGATCATTTTGATCATTCACAGTGGAAAAATTCATAATTTAAAATTTTTAACTGTATTTTTAATACTCTTCATGGAGCTTTCATCCAAGACACGTCTATCTAGGTCCTTCACATGGCCTTGCCCCTCGATTTTTATTGTTTTGATGCAATATTAAACCTTTGCATTTCCATTCCTTTACTGACACAATTGTGTTCAAGTTTCCTTGGTCATAACCAGTCACCACTTGTTTTGACCATGACATCTTTTATGGATTATTCATTTTCAATTATGAAATACTGTATCAGATTTTCCAGCATCTCATTAGTTTTCCAATGCATTCTGTTTCATTTCATTATATCCTTGAATTGTTTTTGAGATTGGTGTGGTATCAGCTAGTGTGATGGCATTAGCAATGTTGTTTCTGTTGAACAGATTTAACTTTATCTGCCTATTTTAAACAAAGAAAGAATCAAAGAAAATTTGGGTGGATCATAATGTTGTTCCAGTTGCTTCTGATCCATAATATTTACAGACTGGGTTCAAATTTGTTCCTTTTAGGAGACTATCTCTGTGCAAACAACACAGCAATATAAGCAAGTTAATCACATGGATGGCAGATGTTAATCTCCACCTCACAAATGCATTGCAATGGACGCACAAAACAAAATATTTTTTGCTCATATTAACCTGTTGCTAGTTCATCACTAATTAATCAGTTCTACTCTCCGCTTGAAATCATCTCATTTTACGTAATTCTCTGAATAACTGTTGATCTGGCTCAGTCAGAAGAATTTTTTAATAATCATTTTTTGAGATTAGCTCATTGCTGGCAAAGCCAAAATGTACAGTCCATTCCTTAATTGTCTTTTAGAAAGCAATCGTGAACTGCCGTCTTGAACTGCTGAAGTTGTCTGATGAAGGTAGAGAGTTGCAGGATAAAGATCCAGAAACAATGAAGGGTAAGTAAAATATTTCAAACTCAAGTTGGTGTGTGACTTGGAAAAGAACCTACTGATAATGTTATTCCTTTGTGCCTACTGACCATGCTCTTCTTTTTGGTAAAGATCACAGGTTTAGGAGCTTGTGATGGAGTAGACTGGTTAAATAACTACAATAAGTTTTATAGACTGCATGCATTCCAGACACTGTGCACAAATAATGAGGGAATTATTGCTAAGAATGGTTGATGGAATGCCAATCAAATAGGTTGCATGTCCAGGATGGAGCAAAGCTTCTTGAGAGTTGTGAGCACTGCATTCACCCAGGCAAACAAAGAGCATTCCATCACACTTCTGATTTGTGTCTTGCAGATAATGTAAAAGCCTTGAGATGTCAGGAGAAGAATCACTTACCACAAATCACTTGCCAGAATCTGTCCTGCTTGTTTCACCACATAACCTATATGGCTGGCCAAGATGAGTTTCAGAAGATTTGGGTTCTAGTCTCAAATCAATCAATCACTCAAGGTGCACTGTTCTATGTGTAGTTCTCTCCTTCAAAAGAGAGGGTAATTAGTTATTTGAGGATTTAATGATTGCAGTGTACAGAGGGGAACAGGTTGATGTGGAATACTTGGATTTTCTGAAAGGGACCATGTGCAGAATATCTATTTGCCGATTATATTGAGTAGAAAAGTAAATTGTGCCACAGACACTGAGAATCTGCAGGGAGATTTAAATAAGGAAAAGCAGAAGGAGTAGAACATGAGTAAATGTATAAAATAAAATAGTAACAATGAACATTTGCAACATGCTGCTGTGCAAAGATACAATGGAGTGCTTATACATAGATCACAGATTAGTTTGTAGGTGCAGCAAATGGGATGTGGCCTTTCATTGCTTGAGGAATTGAGGCATTGAATTTAAGAGCAGGGAGGTTCTAGTGCAACCATACAGGGTACTAATGAGGCTACTCCTGGAATACTGTGTGTAGTTCTGGTCTCATTATTTGTTTTCAGAAGTGGTGCAGAGGATGTTCACCGTGTTGATTCTGGAAAGGAGATGGTGAGATGTCGAGAGATCTTACAGAAAATTATGAAAGGAATGGATAGAAGCAGGGAGATTGTTTCCACTGGCATTTGAGACCAGAATTAATGACTTTGTCTAAAGCTTTATGGGAGTAGATTTAGGACAGATAAGGGAGAAATGTTTTTTTTCCCCCAGAGTCTAACAAGTATGTGAAATTCCCTGTCCGTCGAAGCAGTAGATGAATTTTTTTTTAAGTGTATAAAGTGTATAAATGGGGATAAGGTGAAATAGTGTTCCTGAGTCCATGGGCAGATCAGCAATGATCTTGTTGAATGGCAGACCAGGTTCAACAGGTCATATGTTCTACTCCTATTTCTTACATTTTTAGGTTTTAATTGAAACTTTCTCTACTTATGTGCATAGATTTAATAGATATCAGGAAATATTTTCAAACAACATTGAGATGCATTTACAATATGGATATTCATTGAATTTTCAAAGGTCATAGTTTCATGCTGCAATACAATTATAGCTTTAATTAATAAGATTTCCAGCCTCTGTATCTATTTGGATTATCAAAGGGGTTTAAAAATGCAGTCTTGCATTCATCAAGCTCCTTTAACAATCCCATATTTTAGATGGAGTAGCTTCTGAGGTTTAGGAATGTAGCAGCCAATTTACAAACACAAGTCCGCCTGGACAAAAAGACATTAACAGCCAGTGTATACAAGATATTAACCAGGACACTCTGGATAACTCCACTATTCTTCATTAAATACTATCATTGATCTTCAGAGTTGACCTGAGACAGATGATTCTTCTGTGAGGTATCAAAGTGCCAACCACACCAAGATTAGGATGTGGACCCTAATCTTTTGAGTCAGATGTAAAAGTTTTAAAACAGAGCCTTAGCTGACATGACTTTATTAACCCCAGAATACTGTAACAAAATTGTTTGTGACTTTTCCGTTTCAAACTATTTGCCAGCTCATACTGAAAAATTAACCCATATTTGTCTACATGACAAATATTTGAGTTGATATTTGACATTTCCAGAAAAGAATTCCAATGCTCTTGTATGCAAAGGAGAAGAAAAAGGCAGCAAGAGGGAGAAAGATAGAAAGAAAAAGAGGAAAAGTGATAGAAAGAAAGATCTATTACACAGTATATCTTGGGTCACACAAGTGCCACCTGACACAATAGCAAAAGACAAAAGGTTTCCTGGATTAAAACTGACCAATACTATCATAACTTTTGATCCTATATATTCCTCCAGAAAAATTCTCCATCTTGCATGGGAAATGAGGACATCTGGCTGTATTTAAAATCACCTTAAATCCGCTTCACTAATTTATTTTGCAAAAGGATAAAAGGAACATAAACTCAGCAAATTATGCAACAAAACATGACATTACAATGTAATTGTCTCAGTCTGGTTATGTAAAAGCTCCCCATACAGCAATCAGTTGTGATTATGGAGCGGCTCCCACTACAACGAACAGTGCTTTGGTTATATAGAAGCTGTCAGTACTGCTCAGTGAATCCCTGTGCTGCAACCATTTTCACTGTTGCTTGCTGATATATGATTACTCCGAAACATTAAGTTCTGGTTACTGATTCGTGGCTATGCTGAAGCTATAAGTGCCATCGTTAAACTATGGTGATGTAGTCTCACTGCTGGTCTCAGAATTCTGATTATCAAGATACTTTTAATTTTGGTTGTGAGCTCTTCTTTAACTGACTGCATTGTACTTATCCACGTGTTTGAATAAATGTTCAGATATACTTGATGTCATTAGATTTCTTTCATTCTGCAGTCTGCCTGAAGCACATGGTGTAATTTATCGGACATATAATAGTGACCAAACAGTAAAATATAGTTGTTGACGTAGAACAGTCCAATTAGCCCAGATGGTCATTTAGCAAATTTTTGTGTGTTTGAAATGAACAGGAAAAATATATTACACTCTTCATCATTGCAAGCTGTGCGTTTGTATTTACTTTATTATCTGGTTAGGTCCCAACAAAAGTACTTGAAATAAATTGTGGCAAATTTTTGAATGTTAACTAAATGTTGTCATCATAGATTATGTTAATTGGGTAATTAGACTTTCTGGGGATTTGGTCTAACTTCAGAGAATCTCAAAACATTTTGCAGCTCTCAGCATGTGGTTTGGAATTCATGAAGATAGTTCCACAGAAGGGAACAAGAAAATACTCCGCATTTCAGTTTCTTGCTGCTTGCACATTTAGGTTAAGAACATTTTTAAGGTATTTACTCATACCTATCTATTAATAAACTACAAAGTGTTATCTCAACTGAAGGGGAAGATAATTTAAACAAAGGCACTAATAATATGCATCCATAACTTTTATTAGAGCAGAAATTGGCCATCAGTGCCATTGAGCCAAAAATCTAGGATCTGTATTCCTCAAAGCAATATACTGCAGATAAGTGGTGTCCTTACTGCGCTTCTCATTTTTTCGAATTCATATTCTGTGAACTTAGCAAAATATTTCCAAAATTAAGATGTAACCTTGTAATCATAGACATATGGCTTCTACCAAATCAGTTCCCAATCTGTTTCATCTTTAATACAATAAGTATAGAAGTTAAGCCAAAACTTCCAAAAAGAATCAAGTTAAATTAATACAAAAAATCTTATCATCAATTTAATTTTCATTTGGTCTTAATAGTAAGTGAAACTGTGGAAAATTAATAATTTGCATTAAATATGCTGTTGAAAATTAAATGAAAAATAGATCATAAAGGTTGTGATAGCAATCTAAGATCACAATTATGAAATTAAAGCAAATCCCAGAAAGTGATTAAGTACAGACATCAACTTGATGCAAACTATTTCTTTTCATAAAACTTTACTTCAAAGTCCACATTAGACCCAAATGTTCGTGAGGAAATTAAAACACATAAATGGCCTGTTTCCTTTCTCATATCACATACCTCAAAATAAAGCAATGACTATTTATTTAAAAAATACTTAATGCTCATTTCAATCCCAGCATGGAATGTAACATCTTTGCACTTATTTGTAAATTGCCTGAAACCTGCATTGAATTTTACTTCAGAAATTCTTTCTCAAAAATTGGACTGGTGTAATTATGAAGAAAATATATGCTAAACGAGCTTTGGCATAACAGTCCATAAAATTTTCATGATTTTCATCCAGCCATTCATTACAAATATGTGGAAGTAACCAATATCCCCATTAACTGAGCAGTTTGAAAAGAAAATTCAAACACTGCATTTCAACTGTTGCAGAATGTGACCATGTTTTGTTCTGCTATTTGAATTATTGCTACTGCATGTTATCTTTCTCCAGGCATGGACAAGATAAATGATGTTTGTTGTTCTAAAGAATAAATCTGACTGCGAAGACTACCCAACTGACAAGTGTTTGTCCATCTGACATAAACATTTTGAACTTGAAGTCATGATCTCACATTGCAAAGACATTATTTAATGAAAGCTTCCATGAAAAGTTTGTATTTATATTAAAATCACTCATCTTGAGTTATTATATTTATTTGTATCTTTACTTGCATTCAGAAGGTTAGTCTAGAAATGTCAAGAGGGGGCATGCATAATGTATGTCAGTCAATAGCCATAGAAGGAGCCATCACCAATGTGAAGAGTTCTGCTAAATATCCAGATTGTGCTTGCACAGTAGAAGATATCCGCAATGGTTCGTCATAGCACAAGACATGAAAAACAAAACTACTGGGAGCTCTGCATTATTCTAGCAGTGATCAAAGCTATTGGAACAAGCCACTTGTCAGATTTCAGCCATCCAATTAGGTCCTGGACAATTTTAAAATTCACTTCCACTGAGAACATTGATGTAATATTAGAATGTCGAAAATCAGTTTCTGAAATCTAATAATTTCCAACACACCCTTGTTTTCATTTCAGTAAAATAAAACTATAAAATGCAGTTCATTTATTAAATAAAGCCCAATATTTGATTATATTGGTTGTATTTGTATTCCCAAATGTTTCCTTAAAATTAGCTCATTTACTGCCTTTTAAAAAAAAGATTGCAGAGAAAAAAGAGAAAGAAAAGTGTGAGCGAGAGAAAGCAAGAAAAATTATGATGATTTGCCCCATCTTTTCTGATGATAAATTGAAAAAAATTGTTTCATTTCAGGGCATAAGGAACTGGTTTTGCTCCTTAGGATTCTGAACATATTTAATTTTTTGAAAATATTTCAAACATAATTATAAACAGTACAACAGGACCCTAGGACAATCCATATAATCTGAATGAGTAAGCTATAGGTATTATAAATTTATGACATGTATGCACTAATTTTTTCCTGATATTACTTCCCCTAGATCCAGACTTCTTAAAAATGTCCATACTCACCTTATGAATGTTTGCTACCATTTATTAAGTTTTGTGCACTACACACATAAAATTAAATAAAAGCATCATATTTATTTTCCCCCCCCACCTCAAAAAAAATTCCAGATACTTTTGATAGCATTTTATTCTAAAGAGAGCAGACTCAATATTTATGGCAGGCTATGTGACTATATCTTATTCATGACAACATGAAAAATTACTTCATAGACATACTTGGCCAAAATTTCTGTGTGGCGTCTTATGGGTATGTCGTAGTACAGTATATTGAAGAAAATATTTTGTACATTTGATTTTTGATTTTTTTTAATAATATTGCTTATTGACAAACCAAAGCAAATACTGAGATTATGGCCACCACTGTCATTAACTTCTATGCATCTGCGGACACAAAGGACATTAAAGTTCTCACTATAGTGGCAGTAATGTTGTTTACACTTCACTGGCTTCTACTTTAGGCCTCTATGACTATGGAATGATTCATGAACAGTGCAAAGGACAAAATGAAACATTGCCTCTTTTTCTTGTGGATCCTTTGTGTTCTAAAGAGATAATTTCAAATTGCAGCCACAAGCAACTAAACATTGATTAATGTCACACTGCTGATTTACAGAAACAGACATTTTGGTGGCAGCTTTAATCTGAAATCTAACATCAAACAATGACACAAATCAAACTGCCATAATCCATCATGATGTAAAAAGTCAATGAACATTTCTTCATTTCCACGCTGTAACTTGGTTACAGTAAAGGTAGCTTGTCTATATTCACTGAAAGAAATCCTGACATTCTCAAGCTGCTTATTCTCCAGTCTCCACCCTATTTTAGGAGATAGGACCACTTTCCAATCTTTTAGCTTCCTTCCCTAAGTTTAACTGTGGCATGTCCTGTGATGTGCTTAGAGGAGAAATGATGGTTGCAACAATTATCAGGGAATGGTTAATGATATGGAAGAAAGCAAATTTTTCCAATTTACAACAAATGAGCTCTCCTAAATATTGTTAGGTTGGAACTGTATATGATACAAAGATTCTTCCATATCTCTAAATAGTAAAATGGTTTCAACTTGTATTCATTATTATTGCAAACAAACTGGTGCTGAGATCCAGAGGAAATTAGGCTTTTAATGCTCTCACTCAAGTAAAACATGGGGATAAATCTTTTGTTGACGGGGTTTGGGAGGTCAGTCTATTTTGAAGGAAAGCATCCCTGCACCTATCACCCCTAAATGAATAATGTGAAACTTTCCCTGGATTCCTTTACAGCTGGGCTGCCAATTGAGATCCTAACAATCTAGCTTTGTATTTTAAATTGGCCTTCTGCTCATTTTGGCCCTCTGACAGCCCAGAAGTACCAGTAAAATCAGCAACCAATGATAGCAGCTACAGGGGTGGTAGGTCGCTGTCTTCCATTTGTGGAGGGAAACCCACCAGGCAGAAGGCTTAAAGTTTCACTCCCTTGCATGCTCGATACTCAAACATTTCAGACGTGGTACAGAAAATATGAAAATATGACATTACCAAGCAAAATAAATTTGATCAATGCAATTTGTGATTCTGTCACATTGTTGGAGGTGCAAGGGTCCAAGCTACCAAGAATTAAAAATGTAAAATAATAACACAGACCTGATTAGGAGGTTACTCTATAGCTCAGTACCATGAATAAACATGTGACCAAATGAACATGTTGTTCAACTTTGAACTCATTAACAAATTTCTTTGCTATATAGCTGACAAATTAACATGATCTAGGAAAAGAAATAGTGGAAAACCATGCAATTTTTTTTTAAAGAGAGACGTTCGGTTCTAAGATTTTATCCCTGATATGCTGGTGTTAAATTGCTTTTGGGTAAAACCTGTCCGGCAAGATCCAAAATATTTTAAAGTTTAGTTTCAATAGGGACTTTGCAATGTAATGAATTATAACTCAGGAATTTCCCACTGGGTTCCAGCTGTAATCTAGCCCAGACTAATAAAATGAAGGTCTCTTGATCTAATTATGATCAAAATTCTAAGTGACTTGAGTTTTTGTAGCTTTAACCCAAACCCTTCAGCACAAAACAACCCCCAAAATTTACTTGGGTCAGCTGTGTATTTTCTAAATGGTGCACACTTTAGTCAATGATGTGCAGATGGAAATGGAATTGGGAGTTAACTGAGCAGGTCACTTTTTCCCCAGAACATGTTGAATATTGTTGGAGTTGCATTCATGCTGGCAAGTTGAGAAAATTCCATTACATTTTTGACCTTAGTCTTCTAAACGATGGTAAAACTTTAGGGAGTTAGCATCTGTACTATTTCTGAAGGACTCTGACCTGCTCTTGTAGCCACCGTACTTATTTGGCAAATCAAGATAAGTTTCTGGTTAGAGGCTGATAGTGGGAACTCTTGCCGTTGAATATTAAGGTTAGACATTTTCTTGTTTGGAATGATGAATGCTGTCACTCACGAGGGGAGGGTGAACAACATCAGAGGGAGCAAACATTTTTCAAATTACAATAAATAATTGAGTCTGTCTGTCACATGTTGGAAATGATTATTGCCTACCACATGTAATGTGAATGTATTACCACCAACCAACAGGCTGCTGTGGTAGGCAGAAAATGTTTTAAATTTTCAATCAAGCCCTTTAACTGAATGCAGTGAGACTGGTTATTTGCACATAAGCCATGTTTCTTACAGCAAAGCAGCAACAATTCTAAAATGCTTCATTTGCTCTAATGTGCTCTGGGATGCGTGGAAGAAGCTAATGTATGCAGGCAAGTTTATTGTTTAATTTGACCTTCTTCTTCAGCTTACCACAGTATGGAAATAAAGAACATCAAACCAAAGGCTGCCGTCCAAAGCTTTCAGCCGTCAATGAAGCATCAGGCACAAAACTGAAGAATACAATAATAGACCTCAGGATGCATAACATTACAAAAGATCTAATATTGAAAACTGGACAACAAAAATATAGTGATCCCTAAACTGAGATTACAGACTACATTGTTCAATCAGAGGTACCCAGACCTAAACCAATCCCTCATCAAACCTCTTAAATGGGAAGTGGCTTACAGTGCCCTCCATAAAGTTTGGGGACTTTTTTTTCCTTTATTTGCCCCAGTTTTAAATTTGTAATCAAACAATTCACATATAATTAAAGTGCACATTCCAGATTTTATTCAAGGTTATTTGTATACATTTTGGTTTGCCCATGTAAAAATTACAGCATATTTTATACATAGTCCCCTCATTTCAGACCAGATAGTATTTGGGACATAGCAAATGTATATTAAAGTAGTCATGTTTAGTACTTTGTTGCATATCCCTTGCATGCAATAACTGCTTGAAGTCTGTGATTCAAAGACATCACCAGGTGCTGAGTATCTTCTCTGATGATGCTCTGCCAGGACTCTCCTGCAGCCATCTTCAGCTCCTGCTTGCTTCTGGGGGTGGTCTTCTTAGGTTTTCTCTTAGCATATGGAAGGCATGCTCAATGGGATTTAGATTGGGGACTGACTTGGCCATTCAAGAATATTTCCACTTTTTAACTTTGAAAAATTATTTTGTTGCTTTAGGATCATTTTCTTGTGTAAGATCAAGCACCATCCAATGAGTTAACAGAATTCGAACAGACAAAATGTTTCTATACATCTCAGAATTCATTTTGCTATTGTCATCTGCCCTTACATCATCAATGAAGGTAAATGCACCAGTACCTGTGGCAGCCATACATGCCCAGGCCATAACACACGTTTCACAGATTAGGTGGTATGCTTTAGATCATGGGCAGTTCCTTTACACCTTCACACTTTGCTCTTGCCATCACTCTGATACAGGTTAATCTCAATCTCATCTGTCCACATGATCTTTCTCCAGAATTCTGCAGGCTCTTTTAATTATTTCTTGGCAAACCGTCACCTAGCTATCCTGTTTCTGTGGGTAACTAGTGGTTTGCATCTTGCAGCATAGCCTCTGTATTTCTGTTCATGAAGTCTTCTGCAGACAGTTGTCATTAGCACATCCATACCTGCCTTCTGAAGAGTGCTTCTAATCTATCAGACAGGCGTTTGGGGATCTTGCTTCATAATAATGAGAATTCTCACCAGTACACTCTTCCTTCTTCATGATTTTCCAACCAGTTGATTTTGGTAATCCTAAAGTTTGGTTGATGCTTCTTATTGTTTTATTTTCTTTTTTTTTCAGGCTCATAATGGCTTCTTTGACTTTCATTGAGATGTTTCTGGTCCATGTGTTGAAAATGGCAACAACAGGCTCCAAAAGTTATCAAAAGCTTAGAAGCAAGTCTAGCTCTCTTATACCTGCACCAATGAAGCAATTAAATATACTCGTGTACTCACAAACACCTGTGATGCCAAATGTCCCAAACATTATGGTCCCCTGAAATGGGGGAACTATGTATAAAAAGTGCTGTAATTTCTACATGGTCAAACCAAAATGTATAGAAATAACCTTGAATAAAATCTGGAATGTACACTTTAATCATATGTGAATTGTTTGATTACAAATTTAAAATTATGGAGTACAGGGGCAAGTAAAGGAATAACATGTCTTTGTCTCAAACATTATGGGGGTGTGTGTATTAAAAGCAATTATGTTTTTAAAAAACTGAAAGATTTGCCAATTATGCTGTCTTGGACAATGTCTAAATTATGTTTCCCACAAAGCCTCATACTAGTCTAATTTTGCTCAAATTTTAATTTGGATTGCCATCACATACACAAACCAGAAACTTCATCCCAATATCTTGCACATAGCCACCACACTGATAAGTTTCCAGAAAATAATGCTGATTTATAGATATTAAGCAATATTTGACCTGAATTTTGCACATTTCTAACACCCATGTTACAAATGCTTTAGAAATTGCTCAAAGTAGCAACTGACTATTGTAGCTTTAAGCTTTAGAACGTGGAAATATTAAATATATTGCATGCTGACACCATAATCCACAATATACAAATGCAAAACAAAAATATTAATTAGTTTGAATATTTAATATGTTAACAACATTTTTTCATCAAAACAAAATGTACATGATTTTATACTGTCATGACAAATTGTTTAGGATTGCATTGTTAGACTTATTGCAACTTCCAAAATATTATACTCACAAATGGTTTGCTTGATTGGTCTCTTAGAATCTGAAATATTTTATTCCAAAAAAAGTTTTTTTTAATACTTTCCAGTTTTGGAGCATAATATTTTATTATTGGAACTAATAATAAACTGATGTCAATGGTAAACATTTTCACCTTTAAAAAAAATTGATATTCTTCTTACAATTTAAAATGGAAGGAATTAAAATTAACAAAATGAAATGTTACCAAATATGAGGATTTATGCTACCTTTTCTTCAAATGTATTTGAGTTTTCAGTGGGTATTTTTGTCAAATCCTGTAACACAAGATATAGTTAACAAATGACAGTGTTAAATTAGAAGATCACTCAGAAATAACTGCTTAGCTTTGTTAAAGTTGGTCAGTTGCCCAGAATGCCTTATCTCCAGTCTGCAGCACTTTACCTGTATTCAACACTTCCAACACAACTAAATGTAAACCCAATTTATGACTAAGTGCTCCAGGGAATACAGTGGAAGATTGTTACATTATTCTTTTCTAATCCTATTTGTGTTTTAATTTGCTGAGGCTGTAATGAAATACCTGCCTAGAATACATCTTTCAATTCTTTTATATTACTGTTTGGGCTGTTTAATCTAATGAGGTTTACAGTGGATTTTCTTCACCCAAATGCACAATTTAAGATCACTGTTATCATTTTCTTTCTGTTTATTCATAGTGGTCCTGATGCAGCTTGCCTTGGGGACTGATATGGTCATTATTATTTTTAAACTTTATTAACATCTCAACATTTCTTTAAACTATTCAATCTTTTTCACCATTGATAATGGGGTTTCACCAATAGAATTACTTTCAGAATGAATCAGTCATGGAGTTTTATAGCACAGAAATGGGCCATTCAGCCCATCTAATCCTTGCCAACTCAGTAGTCCAGCTGAGCTAGTCACATTTACCTGTATTTTCCCCAAATTGCTCTGAACCTTTCCTACCCAAATATATGTCTAAATTAATTTTAAGCATCAAATTGGTATCTGCCTCCAAAGCTTTTCTGGCAGCTCAAGCTATTATACCCACCACACTCTGTAGGGAAAAAGTTGTCCTTCAGGTCCATTTTAAATCTTCACACTCCCACATTAAACCTATGCCCTCTAGTTTTAGACTTCCATTCCCTGGGGAAAAAGATGATGTCTATTCACTTTATATGTGCCCCTTCATGATTATACATAACTCTATAAAGTCTCCCCTCAGCCTCCTACACGCCATGGAAGAAAGCCCCAGCCTATCCAGCTTTACTTTATAACTCAAGTCATCCAGTCCTGGTAATTCCTTATGAATCTTTCTGCACCCTTTCCAGTTGAATGATGTCTTTCTTATAGCTTGGTGACAAGAGTTTAACACAGCATTCCAAATGTGGTCTCATTTCTTATACAACTGAAATATCATATCATGACTAATTAATGAGGGAACAATGTGCCTATACTGCTTGGTCTCTCTGTTCAGCAATATCTTCCAGAGTGCTATAATTTATTGTCCAAGTCCAACCCTGGTTTAATTTACCAAAATACAAAACCTTGCACTTGCCCTAGTTAAATTCTGCCTGCCATTCCTTATCCCATTCCTTATTTTATCTGGATCCTGTTGAAAGAAGGCTGTAGAAGGTAGCAAACATAGCCAAGTCTGTCAGAGTCTCTGACCTCCTATCCATTGAAGACATCTAACTGTGAATATTTATTATCTATCTTTTATATTAGGAGAGAGTGCAGAGAAGATTTACAAGGGTGTTGCCTGCTTACAGCATCTAGATTACAGGGAGAGATGAAGGAGACTGGGACTTTATTCATTGGAACGTAGATGGCTGAGAGGGGATTTGATAGAGGTATTTAAAATTATGAAAGGAATAGATAGACTAGACATAAACAGACTCTTTCCCCTGAGGGCAGGGGAGGTTGGAACAAGAGGGCATGAGTTAAGGGTAAGGGGGCAAAACTTTATGAGAAATATTAGAGGATGCTTTTTCACTCAGCTAGTGGTGGCAGAATGGAATGATCTTCCAAATGAGATAGTTGCAGCAGGGTCCCTTCTATCATTTAAGAGAAGGTTGGATATGTACATGGAGGTGAGGGGGTGGAGAGTTATGGGCGGAGAGCGGGAGGGTGGAGCTAGTGGATTTGTTCAAGTAAAGTGGTGCAGACTCGAAGGGCCGATATGGCCTGTTTCCATGCTGTAAATGGTTATATGGTTATATTCATTATCTCTTATTAATTTAAGGTTTACTATCGTAATTGTTATTTTCAAGTCCCTGTTCGGCTGCAGCATGCAAGAATCTTGGTGCATATGCTCAATATATAATGTACATGACAATAAATTCATTATTACTATCCACCAATTTTGATGTAATCCACAAACTTATTAACCATGTTAAGTACATTCTCATTCAAATTGTTATTGCAGATCACAAACAACAGTGACCCAGCACTGATCCCTGAGACACACCACTGGTCAGAAGTCTCCAATCGGAAAAAGCAATCCTCCACTACCATACTCTGTATCCACTTGGCAAGCTCAGCCTGGTCCCATGTGATCCAACATTCCAGACTAACCAACCATGCAGAATCTTGTCCAAGGTCTTGCTAAAATCCATGTAGTCAATGTCTACTCCTTCCCAAGCCCTCTTCAATCTTCTTCATCACCTCTCTTAAAAAAAATTAAGGAAATGATCCCATACAATTTGAGCTCTAAATAATCCAGAGAAAAGTTGTAATCACTTGCAATAAATTCACATGGAATCATCTCCCAATGCCAATTTCAAGGATTTCAATGGAAGCAAACATGCCAGTATGAGTACAACCAATTCTCTTGCAACCTTTACGGTCCATTGACCTTCTTCTCTGTTTGTTTTGTGACCAATAATAATTGTTTACTATGAAAAATGTTTAATGTCTGGGTGAGAACCTGGTCAAAATAGTGAAATTCTTATTTTAATCCTTGGGGCCTTGAGTTTACCCCTTGCCTGTCCATTGGTGGGTCAACATCAGGAAAAGGATTTAAAGAATTTCAAAGATAGAACTGCAGACAGAAGTATTCATGAAAAAGATATGAGCAAGCAAGAGTGAGAGATTCTTCTCATTCCTTGGTGCCAAGTGAATAAGAAGCAACTGAGCACTGATTCAACAAGAATCTTGTGTTTCACATTTTATACATCTCATAGCAATACTGTGAATACTGAAACAATATTTTTTGTTTTAATCATCAAAACATTGCTACAGTTTTAATTTTCAGAATGAAATGTTGTAAGAAAAACAAGCAGTTGTTACCTATTCTGGTGAAATCAAGGCTTTGCTTCAGGACTGAGAAAAGAGAGGGAAGACAGACAATGTTAAAAAAGAGATGGGTAGGGGTCAGTGGGTAAGAGGTGGACCATGGAGAGTTGAAGGGGTCAAGCCAGGTGAGGGAGCAAGAGGGATGGAGTTGGAAGACAGACGGGAAAGTGATAGGTACAAGTATACCAAGGAGAAAATATGGGAGAAGAGGTGAAAAGAACCCTGTAAGGGAGTGCTGTTTGTCAGATGGAGAAAAGGAGAAGGGATGGTCTATGGGCAAGTGGAGAAGGGGGAAAAAAAGAACAGTAATGGGGGCTGGGCACAGATTGGAAAGGGGGCGTGTGAAGGAGATGAGAAAAGGAGGAAAAGTGACCAAAGGGAAGCTGTTTACATGAAATTGGAGAATTCAATGCTTTTGCCAATGGGTTGCAGACACTTATGTGGAATATGAGCAGCCAACCCCACAATTTCCATCTGGCTACCATCTCTCCTTCATACATTTCCACCTGGCTCCTTCTCGCAGCAGCTGCCTCCAGCTTAACTTTCTCCTCTCCTCCTAGTTCCATTTGTTTTTTCCCATTTGTCTACTTCCACCTATCCACCCTCATACCTGTCACACAACTCCAGCTGTATGTATTTTATATGTTATACAAAATATGACAGCCTCATAATTTATAATCCTTAATATTAAAGGGGAATTAATTCTCTAAATACAGAACATTTATTTTTATTGGTATGATCTTGTGATAACATTTTTATGGTTAATGTGGTAATATAGAGTAATCTTGGATCATTACTCTCATATTTGAGAAGTAGTAAGTATTTAAACCCTTCGAAGCTATATTAGTGAGCTCTGCCCCTCATTTCTATGCATGTCTGTGTATGATATCTGTGGCTGCTAAATATGCAGCATGGATTTGAGTCCAGTTGAATGGTATCTAGAGCAATCAATGCATTATAATATTCATATGCAATGATTCATCCCCACAATCTTCACCTGAACATAATGAACAAAGTTCCTACAAAATGGAAGAAAGGATTTACCTTTAAAAATGAATCCATTAATTCATTGATCAGGGTTTGCTTAAGAGGTTTGCCATTTTATGGGACATAACATCCACTGAATCAATAACATAATGTAAAAAAATAACAAAAATACTTTTCCATTCTTGTATAACTGTCACTTTTCATAAAACCACCAGGACTGGAGTAAAATGTTTAGTAATTAGGTGAGATTTTCCAATGAAAGTTCATCATGCCAAAAGGTTGACTTTTATTTCATCCATCAAAGCTATTTGTTCTGGCAAATGCTCTGGAAATTTTCCAGTTTTTTAGCATCCAAACTTGCAACATTTTGCTTTTATTAGATTAGATTCAACTTTATTGACATTGTGCCAAGTAAATTACAAAACCAATGAAATACAATTAGCATCCAACCAGAAGTTTAAAATGTGCTATAAACAAATAACTACGTGCAAATAAAAACAAATGCATTCAGCAAACAAACAATTATAAAAGTACTGACAGTATAATGTAAGTGCAGTACCATTCAGTGCTGTGATTTAAGGTTGAGCAGGGTCACAGCCTTGTGGAATAAAGCTCATTGACCCTGCTGGTTCGAGAGCGATGGCTCCCATTGTGCCTACCAGCTGGAAGAAGAGCAAAAAGTCTACAGTCAGGGTGAGCTGCATCCTTGATGAGCTCTTCGCCCTGCCCAGACAGAGTTCCTGATAGATGTTCTCAATGATGGACAATTAAATGCCAATAGTCCACTGGGCAGTTTTCACCACCCACTGAAGTGTTTTACAGTCTGATACAAGACAATTACCATACCACACTGAGATGTCATAGATAAGTATGCTCTCAATGGTACAGTGTTAAAATTCCATCAATATCCTGGGACAGAGGTGTACTTCCTTCATGCTCCAAGGGAAATAAAGGCACTGTGGTGCCTTTTTGATCAGGTTGGAGGAATTCAGGGACCAGGTAAGATCATCAGAAAAGTGGACACCAGGAATTTGAAGCTTGATAAACGTTCCACCACAATTTCATTGATGTAAATAGGGCATGAGTGTGGCTTTCAGCACACCTGGAGTCCACAATTATTTCCTTCATCTTCTGAGTGTTAAGTGCTAAGTTGTTGCTGGCACACCATGTGGCCATAGCTGTCTCATCATCCCTTCTGATCTGACCAACCACTGTGGTGTCATCTGCAAACTTGATTATGGAAATAGAACCATATTCAGGAATGCAGTCATATGAGAAAAGGGAATACAGGAGAGGGGTCACCACACAGCCCTGGGGAACACCGGTGTTCATGATAAGAATGGAAGAGATGAGATTGTCTAACTTAAGAGATTGGGGTCTGTAAGTCAGAAAGTCCAAGGTCCAATTACAGAGGAACAAGCTGATTCCAAGTTTGGCAATCATTTTGGAGGGAATCACAGTATTGAATGCAAAACAGTCTGATATAAAAGTTGGAGCTGTCCAAATGAGTCAAGGCAAAGTGAAGTGCCAAGGAAATGGCATTGTCAGTCGACCCGTTGATACAATAGGAAAACTGATGAGAGTCCAGAGTGATGAGCAAACAGGATTTCAAATGCAATAGAATCAGTCTCTCAAAATACTTTGCAATGACGAGGGCAAGTGCAACTGGCTGGAAGTCATTCAGGCTCGTGGCGATGGGACATTTCACCACTGGCATGATGGTGGCAATCTTGAAGCTTATGAGAACAACTGCCTGGGCCAGAGACAGATTGAAAATCTCCATGAAGACCACAGCCAACTCTTCTGCACAGACTCTAAACACACGGCCAGGTATACCATTTAGACCAGCTTCCTTCCATACATTCACCCTATTCAGCGTGGCCCAAACATCACAGATGGAAAGTGAAAGAGGCAGTTCATCAGGTGAAAGATCCACTTTGAAGGTGACCTCCATGTCCTCGCAATCAAATCAAGCGTAGAAATAATTAAGCTCCTCAAAGAGGGAGGCACAACTAGAAGGTGGTTTAGTCTGTAATGATCTGTTTGCCAGGTCACATACGCCAGGTGTCCAAAGAGTTTAAATGATCCTCGATCTTTTGTTTGTATATATGTTTCGCTTGAGAGGTTCCCCTCCTTAGGTTGCCTGTGGCTGAGCTGTAAGTCTTCCAGTCTCCAGATGTGAAAGCTAAATCTGTCTTCAAGCAGGAAATGAATATCATTGTTCTTCCATGGTTTTTTGATTAGCAAAAATGTTTATTTGTCTTTGTGATGTCACTCCTTGTTGATGTATTTGAGGACAGAGTTGGTATACAAATCAATATCTATGGTAGCATGGGCAGCAAGCATGCTCCAATCTGTATGTGGAAAGTGTTGCTGAAGAATAAGGTCTGCACCCTCAAGCCAGATCTTAATAGTCTTCATTGTGGGTCCTTCACATTTAATGATTAGGCTATTCATAGGCAAAAGAACCAATGAAAGATGGTCAGACTGTCCCAGATGGGAGAGGATAGTCGCTTTGTAAGCATCAGCCACATTTGTATAGACATGATCTAAAGTTTTATTTCCCCTCGTGATACATTTTGATATCACGGTATGTAGATTGCAGTGATTACAGACCCTATCCACAATAAAGGCTCCACTTGGATGCAATGCCTGCAGCTTGCTGACAGAAGAACTGAGGTCTCTCATGGCTACTTTAGCATTAGCGTCTGGTGGTACATAAACCGCAACAGCAATGATACATGTAAACTTTCACAAAGGCTATCAGGCATACATTTCAGTGAGCATCAATGAAGTACATGGCTCATCTGATGTTGCTTGTATAAATTTTTGCAGTAAATACAAACATTGAAAATGTACAAGCCCTCGAACATTCAGTAGAAAGTTGAAGCCTGTTCCACCCAAGGTTAAAATAGTCCCTAGATATTTGGCCTCTTTGAGGATGACAGATGTGTTGCTATCCTTGTCCCCTCGTTTCAATCTGATGACATTCTTCTTGATCTTCAGGCTCTTCCTTGTATCCCTTTTCACCTCACAGTCTTTGAAGTCTATCTGATTTTCTCTTAAAGCTCCTTCCCACTGATTAATTTCACAAGCCCTTCCCCACAACAATATGGAAAACAGAGTTAGAAGAATAAACTGAAAGTGTGAACAACACTCAGCAGGTCAGACAGCTTCTGTGGAAAGAAAAGTAAAAACACAACGTTGGAGAAACTCAGCAGACGAACCCTGTCCTTTATATAGCAAAAGACAAAATGCATAACTGACGATTTTGGCTTGAGCCCTTCATCAAGGTATGGAAAAAATGTCAGCAGACATCCAAAAAGAGTAGGGGGAAGTTTGTTTACAAAGGCAGGAGGTGATACATGGAGAAGGGAGGGAGGGGGCAGCAGCAATCAAGGGAAGGATGGATAGCTAGGTGAATAGACAGGGAAGGACGAAGGGAAGATGGAGGGGGAAGTGTGGGGTGGGAGAAAGAGGAGAGGAAGTTAGCAGAAGCTGAAAAGGATGACATTAATGCCATCTGTTGGAGAGTGCCCAGACGGAAAATCAAATGTTGTTCCACCAATTTCAGGTGGTCTTGGTAAGACAGTAAATAAGGCCATGGACAGACATGTGAGTATGGGAGTGTGACACAGAAATGAAATGGTTGGCTACTGGGAGGTCTCTGTCACTGGTGCAGACAGAGTAAAGAAGCTCAGTGAAGCAATCTCCCAATCTGTGCCTGGTCTCTCCAATGTAGAGAAGGCTAATTTTACTTCTGCGGGAAGAGGAATAGTCAATGTATTGATCAAGTTCTTCCAGACCTGAAACTTTAATGGTTTCTCTTTTCACGGATGCTGCCTGACCTATTGAGCATTTCCAGTATTTTCCCCTTTTATTTCCAGAATATGCAGGGTTTTTATTTTTTTCCACATTTTCAAATTAAAGTGATGTAGGGAAATCAGAAAAAAGGAGGCAAGAATAAATTGACTGTCTGTGATAGAATGGAAGGCAGAAGAGATAAGATTTGCAATCAATGTACATATTAGATGAAAGGGTCATGCATACACCTTGTGTTATTTGTCCTTCCTATATTATAATTAAAACTGTCAGAAATCAGAATTATTATCTCTGCCTGATTTTTCAACAAAGAAAGGGGGAGGCATGGTTGGCATAGCAGTTAGCACAATGCTGTTACAGCGCCAGTGATTGGAACTGGGGTTTGAATCCCACGCTGTACATAAGCAGTTTGTAAATTCTCCCTGTGCGTGGGTGGGTTTTCCCCAGGAGCCTCCAATTTCCTTCTACCATTCAAAAACATACTGGGGGTGTACCGCGTGAAATTGGGTGGCACGGGCTTGTGGGCTGAACTGGCCTGTAACTGTGCTGCAAGTCTAAATTTAAATTTAGAAAAAAAGAATTTAGAAAATATCTATACATGCATTTTAGTAATTATGGTATCTTTCCAAGCAGTCCTTAGGGATCACCTTGCATGCCAAAAAATAACAATTTTTTAAATATTTTATTTATTTCCTGCTTCACCATTCAGCCTCTCAAAAGTAAAAAGGGTGTTGAATAAGTCATCCTGTCTCAGCTGTAGTCAATATATTGTTGCTCACACAGATGGTTCTCTTTCCCCTTCTTACGATGACATGAGGTCCATTAGAAATTACTTTTGCCACAACAAATAAATGTAGGAAGCATTCAGATGGTTTAGTTGATAAACCACCAACAAAAAAATCTCCATAATTAATTTTACAGTTGTGCTTTTTGTTTCAATTTGAAGGCTCAACTCTTTCATTATGTCAAATCGTTACATTGCAAGATTTGAAAACATTCAAGCCTGAAATGGATCATCAACAGCAAAAAAATAAAATGGTTGAAATGTAAATAATGATTGTGTTCTAACCAACATGTTAGTTATGAGATTCTGTTTATTTCCTATGAAGTTACCATTTTAAAAAGTTCATTGTAAGGCTAATCGTATTCCTTTTAATAAACAGGCATTACATTGAAGACCGAGTAGTATGCTATAATCATATTTCTTAAGATTTTCAAGCAAATGAATCTATTATTTCAGAGACATATATTGATTGTTTTAGTGATTTTTTTTTAATGGAAAAATTATACAAAATTACAGGCAACTGCAACTTAGTTATGCAAAACACGTATCAACATGTACAAAAGCAAACTGGATAAAAACTGAAAATCTACTTCTCTAGTCAGTTGTTAGGTAGAGGTCAAATGAAGAAAGATAGAAGGGAATAGAACAACCTGTCATTTATTTGACAGTTTCATGCTTTCTTTTCTGCTGAATATATGGCAAAGCAGTAAAATCCAAAGCCAGAGCCAAAGAGATCGTCAATTATCCCCAAGGCAACACATTGTGGGTTCAAATCTCAACACTATGGGCGAGAGCACACAATCTAGGTAAATATTCCAGGGCAATTCCAAAAGAACACCAAACCTTCTGAGGTCCATTTTGCAAACCACTGCAAAAATTCCTTTCTGACATTCTAGGTAATGTCAAAAATCCCATGGTGCTCTTCAAAAAGAAAACAGTGATTAACAAACTGTCAAAAGATACCTCAGTCTTTAATAATTCTGGGATGTTTTGGGTGCCATAGGAAGTTTACTGATGTTGATATATCAGTCTTGTCCTATGTCAAATCTGGCAGGCAAGCCTAGAGCTCATAGAATAATTGAATAATAGAGAATGAAAATAGGCATTCAGCCCATTGAATCCATGATAATCATAAAGCATTCATTTATATTAATCCTATTTTAATTCTTCACACATCCCCTTCAATTCTCCCCAAATTCCACCACTCACCACACATACTTGGGGCAATTTACAAATGACCAACTAACCTACCAGCCTGCACATCTATGGGATCTGGGAGGAAACCGGATCCCATACGAGAGGAAACCCACATGAGTGTGAGCAAATTCCATGTATGCAGTACAAGAATCAGAATTGAATCTGGGTCACTGGAGCTGTGAGGAGGCAGCTCCACCAGCCATGTCACCCTCAAAAATTAATTCCATAGTACTGTTCAAGAAGAGAGCACCATGTTGGAACTAAGGCCTGTTGTGGGTTTCAGAATTCATGAGGCACACTGCTTTTCAACTCCAGGTAAAATGAAATTACTGAAAGAATTGCTAGTAACTTTTAAGCTGCTCTTAGTGTCCTATTAAAGACCGCTGTGTAGGCTTCTCAGAACCTGGAAACTCAGTCCAAAAGCAAACATGAGAATCAAGGTTAGAGATGGATACTTGCCAAACTTCCACATTAAAAGACCTCTGCTCATTTCAAACAAATACAAGGGTTCTTAAAAAAATATCCCAGCCAGTTTAGCTGTGGCCCAAATAATTGCACACTGATATTCAGGTTTTGTCCTTAACTAATTTCTAATTCCCTTTAAAGAACAGAAGACTCGGCCCTTTATGTCTCCGTCAACATTCCACCTTCCTCAAATAACCCTATATTTCTTGAATCTGTTAATATGCGAAAAGGTCCATCCATCAGTGCTTTGAATAAATGCACAATTTGGATCAAACAGCCAAAGGTTCACCATTTCTACATCAAGAAATGACTTCTTTTCTCACTTGTAATGGCTGTCTTCTTATTTTGAGATTGTGACCTGGAGGACCCACTAGGAAGGATGTGGAAGCTTTTGAAAAAGGTACAGATGAGGTTTACCAGGGTTCTACCTGGATTAGAGGTCAATGTTAAATCCTGCTTCTACCATGTCAATCATGGTTTCAATTCGGTCACATTTATTTGAAGCAGAAATTATAATTTTTTTTCATGATCACTTTTCAAAGAAAAAGCCTCTGCCTCAGGAATCAATCTGATGAATCTTCATTGCATTCCCTTGTTCAAAGATAGGAGACCATTTCCTTTCCAAATGCTTCAATGATAACATTCCTATAAGGAAAGCCCAATTTCCCTGAATGCCAACACTTTCCAATATTTGACCATTGAAAAATGATCCTGCTAAAACCATAGAACACTACAGCACAGAAACAGATCCCTTCAGCCCTTCTAGTCAGTGCTGCACAATTTTATGCATAGTCCCACTGACCTACACCCAGTACATAGCCCTCTATACCTTTCCCATACATGTTCCTGTCTAAATTCTTCCTATGTTAAAATTGAGCCCACATTCACCACTTCAGATGGAAGATCACTCCACACTCCCACCACTATCTGTGTTAAGAAGATCCCACTCATATTTCCCCTAAACTTTTCTCCTTTCATTCTTAACCCATGCCCTCTTGTTTGTATCTCGCTTACCCTCAGTACAAAAACCTGCATATATTTACTCTGTCTATGCCCCTCATAATTTTAAATAGCTCGATCAAATCTCCCCACATTCTTCTATGCTCCAGGGAATAAAGTCCTAACCTGTTTAACCTATCTTTGTAACTCATTCCCTGAAGTCCAGGCAACATCCTAATAAATCTTCTCCGCACTCTTTCAATCTTATTTATATCTTTCCTGTAGTTAGGTGACCAAAACTGCACACAATATTCTAAATTTGGTCTCACCAATGTCTAATACAATTTTACCATAAAATCCCCAACTCCTATACTCAATAGTTTGATTTATTAATGCCAAAATGCCAAAAGCTCTCTTTAAAACTCTATCAACCTGTGACACCAATTTCAAGGAATTATTTATCTGTATTCCCTGATCCCTTTGTTCTACCACATTCCTCAGTTCCCTGCCATTTACTGTGTATGTCCAACCTTGGTTTGTCCTTCCAAAATGCAACACTTCACACTTTTCTGCATTAAATTCCATCTGCCATTTTTCATCCCATTTCTCCAGCTGGTACAGATCCGTCTGTGCAGTGAACTGGAATTCATTGTCTCTGTGATATTATCCCTGGTTTTCCCGTCTTACCTCACATTCACTTGAGAACTGTTGTGCCTTCTGGCCATTGATTGTAAGCTATTAAAAGTGTGTTTGTACTCCTCACATCTCTGAGTTCATTTAGTTGCATTACAATTTTAATAGCTCAACTTTGAAGCAGAATGAAAGCCCTGTTGAAGCCATGCATGCTCCAAGTCAACCCTCTGTTCCGAGGCCCCAGAGGAATTTGCCTACTGGCTGGAGGGCTTTTAGTCCTACCTGATGGCCACACAAGACATCTTCAACTCAAATGGACAACGGAGATCTGCACTTTTTTTCTTGAGTCAGCCACTAGAGACTATGCTACCTATGAGTCAGCCATAAAAGGCTTGAAGGGCCATTACATGAGGCCCCAGAATGATGTGCTGACGAGACACTGATTCTCTCAATGTCAGCAGCGTACAGGTGAGTCGCTGCACAAATATATTCTTGAACTGTGGGCCCTAACCTAAAAATCCCACAATGAAATGGCCATGGCCCAGGTAAGAGATGAGGAACAAATCCGGGACATCCTTGTGGCAGGAGTGAGATCGAGGTATGTGAGACAGCGACTGCTGGAGTTGGGGAAGAAAGACTTGGCCAGCATCCTGGAGCTAGTGAAAGCGATCAAGCAGGCCTAATTGGGAGCTGACGACCTCATGGGTGAAAGTGGCACCTTTTCAGAGGACCAGGTCATTGGGGAACCTGTGATGCCCACAGCCCAAGCACTGACTGCTGCGGCCACATGCGACCAGGGATGCTACTTCTGTGGACTTGCACAGCACCCCCACACCCAATGCCTTGCGAAGGACTCAGTGTGCACAGGATGCAGTAAGTGAGTCAAAGTCTGCTGGCCTAAAGGGAACCCAAAGAGGGCAACTATGTGTGCAACCCCCGAATCATCGCTCGACCCATTCCCAAGACTCAAAGGACCGAACTGTTCACCGCCAGCGTCTTGCTGCACCTGGTGGTGGGACCCGCCACCGGAAGTGAAGCATTGCAGGAAGCCATCGCGGTCATCTTGGCATGTTTCAAGGTTGGCGCCACCTAATCCATCTTCGGATCAAGAGGGAGGGCAGCCATCTTGCTGCACCTCGTGGTCGACACCATCTTGTCTGCCCGTGGGCCAAGAGGAGAAAGTCGACATCAGCATGGGGAGCAACAGGGTTTCCGGAGCACTGGCATCGGTCGTCCTGGATCAGGCAATACCTCACCAATTGAATAACTCAACGACGGAGGTGAGGGTGAATGGACATTTGACTGATTGCTTAGTAGACACTGGCTCCACTGAGAGATTTATAAACTCTGCGATGGCTCTGCAGTACAACTTACGAGTGTACCCGACCGACTATTGCATTTTCCTAGCTTCGCACCACTTGCACTTTGCAACAATCCAGGTTGTATAGTATAGTATTGTATAGTACATCGAACAGTAAAAGGGAGGAATTTTGTAAGTTCCAACTGTATGTACTGAAGGATTTGTGTGCTCTTGTGTTGCTGGGCCTGGACTTCCTGTGTCACCTTAAAAGCGTGACCACAGAGTACTCTGGCCCACTCCCTCCAATCACGGTACAGAACTGAAGGTCCCAAAAGTCAGACACTACATGCAGTCTCTCCTAATCCCCCCATTGTTTCCGAACCGGACTCCCAATTACAAACCAAAGAGCAGGTGATATTGTGCAGGGGATCGGGAATTTATCAGAGCCAATACACAATGGCTGCTCAAAGAAAACATCATTGAACCCTAGCAACAGCCCATGGAGAGCCCAGGTGGTAGTCATGAAAGGGGAAGAAAAGTCTAAACTAGTGTTTGACTACAGCCAAACAGTTAATTGTTTCACATTCCTGGACATGTACCCCCCCCCCCCCTCAAATTTCAGACATGGTAAATGAAATTGCGCAGTACCAGTTCTAGTTGACCATCGACCTGAAAGCTGCATACCATCAGTTACCGATCCATTCCAAAGACCACCCCTCCACAGCCTTTGAGGCAGATAGATGGCTCTATCAGTTCTGGAGGGTCCCTTTTGGTATCACCAATAGGGTCTCGGTCTTCCAGACACAGATGGGCAAAATGGTTGATGAGTACAGGATAAAGGCAACCTTTCCTTATCTTGACAACTTTACCATTTGTGGACACTCTCTGGAAGACCATGACGCAAACCTTCAGAAGTTTCTCCACATGGCCAAGGCCCTGAACCTCATATACAACTCCAGTAAGTGTGTGTTCCGAGTGAAACATCTGGCAATCCTGGGCTATGTGATTGTGATAGTACAGATCTATCACCAATGTATATAGTGTATATAGGTACAGTATCTAGACTGTGCTTACAGCGATTGGCTGAGAGCTTAGCCACGCCTACTGTCTGGGCCTTAAAGGGTTGTGTCCCTAGCCAGGTCGGATCATTCTGGACTGGTCGGCCACCTGTGAAGAGCTCCTGTCTTTTGCTAATAAAAGCCTTGGTTTAGATCAACAAGTCTTTGATTCTTTCAACGAACTCTACAGTGATGGATTGCACGTGCCCCTGTTAAACCTCCTGAAAGCCATGAAAGCCTGGACTTCTTCTACTATGCCCAGTGGGTCCCTCACTGCCTGGATAAGGTCCACCCCCTCTTAAAATCCACCTCTTTCCCATTGTTAGCTGAAGCCCAGGCGGCTATTGACTACATTTGGAGCTACATCATAAAGGGCACCATGCATGCGGTGGACAAGAATGCACCCTTCCAGGTGGAAAGCAATGCCTCTGATGTAACTCTGGCCCATACCCTTAACCAGGTGGGCAGGCCGGTTGTCTTTTTCTCCTACACCCTTCAAAGCCACAAGCTTTGGAACCATCCGTGGAGAAAGAGGCTCAAGCCATTGTAAAGGCCATCAGGTACTGGGGCCATTACCTGGCTGGCAGAAAATTTACACTGCTCACCGACCAACAATTGGTGGCATTTATGTTTAATAATGCAAAAAGGGGTAAAATAAAGAATGATAAGATTGCCAGGTGGAAGATCAAACTCTCCACCTATAATTACAACAATGCATACAGGTTAGGATCAATGAACATCCAGATGCCCTATCAAGAGGAAGCTGTGCCTCTGCGCACACCAGCCAGTTGAGCTTTGCCACCCAGTCATCACCCACATGGCTCATTTCGTCAAGGCATGTAACCTGCCCTATTCCATTGAGGACATCAAGGAAATGACCAGGTCCTGCCATATCTGTGTGGAGTGCAAGTTGCACTTCTATCGCCCTGACAAAGCTCACCTGATAAAGGCATCCTGGCCCTTCGAATGACTCAGTGTTGATTTCAAGGGTCCCCTCCCTTTCACCAATGGAAACGTGTACTTTCTCAACGTTATCGACGAGTATTCACGTTTTCCATTCACCATCTCCTGCTTAGATGTGACCACCACCATGGTCATCAGGGCCTTGCACTCTATTTTTCCCCTGTTCAGGTATTCCATAGTAACCAAGATTCATTAATTGTGAGCGAAGAGTTACGCCAGTACCTGCTCATAAGGGGTATTGCCTCAAGCAGGATGACTAGCCACAATCCCCAGGGAAATGGACAAGTTGAAAAAGAGAATGCAACTGTATGGAAGGCTGAGAAATTGGCTCTCTGGTCCAAAGGCCTTCCAGACTCATGGAGGCAAAAATTCCTACCCGCAGCACTCCACTTCATAAGGTCACTCCTCTGCATAGCGACCAACACAACTCCTCCTCTACATCCGGGACTACTCTCCTGGCTTGGATGATGGCACCAGCGCCAGTCCTGCTGAGAAAGTATGTGAGGATGAGCAAGACATAACCCAATCGAGAGGGTGCACCTGCTGCATGACAACCTAACATATGCCTACGTGGCATACCCTGACGGCAGAGAGGACATTGTCTTGATCAGAGACCTACCACCTGCAGGAACTGAGGGTCCGATGCCTCAAGTGTGCCAAGAACTACCAAGTATTCAACTCAGGGTCCCAGAGGACACTACTCGGGAAGTGGACCAATTCACCCCATGACCTGAGCCGGGGCCCTCATGATCCACTGACCCTGTACCACAGGGAGTCAGGAAGTTCTGGAAGCCCAAAGTCCTCCAGTACTGCGATGCTCAACCAGAATTACCAGAACCCCTGACAGACTTAATGTAAATATTTGTAAAGTATTAAGCCTGCCACATTGACCACCGCCAGTGGGCTGATATCGCCTCAAACCGTGCATCTTGGTGCCTCACAGTTCGGCGGGCAACAACCTCCTTTGAAGAAGACCACAGAGCCCACCTCACTGACAAAAGACAAAGGAGGAAAAACCCAACACCCAACCCCAACTAACCAATTTTCCCCTGCAACAGCTGCAACCGTGTCTGCCTGTCCCGCATCGGACTTGTCAGCCACAAACGAGCCTGCAGCTGACATGGACATTTACCCCCTCCATAAATCTTCGTCCGTGAAGCCAAGCCAAAGAGAGAAAGAGATTAAGTTTTTTGAATGAATGGTCTCTGTTTTTCACACACAGACTCAATTCTGAAGGAAGGGATGGGTGCAGTGAACTGGAATTCACTGTCTATGTACTGATCAGATGGCTGGCCCCTCCCCTGGCTCCACCCTCACCTACCCCAATACAAACCCCAACATAAACCCTGGTTTTCCGGCCTTACCTCAGATTCACCTGAGGACTATTGTGTCTACTGGCCATTGATTGTAAGTTATTAAAATTGTCTTTGTACTCCTCACTTTTCTCTGAGTGCATTCAGTCGTGTTACAGTCTGCAAGCTTTGAAAATATTCTTTGCTGTCCACAATGCCTCCAAAAGTATTGTCATCTGCAAAGTTGCTGATCCAATTTACCACATTATCATCTAGGTTATTGTTCGCTCTGGCTTCTTCTGTCCAGTCATTGTCGAATCCAGTTCACAACTTCACCATGAATACTGAGCACCTGAACCTTCTTTACTAACTTCCCACGTAGGACCTTGTCAAAGCCCTTACTAAAGTCCATGTAGACAACATTCAAAACATACCAGGGGTGTATGTTAATTGAGTATAAATTGGGTGGCACAGACTCATGGGCTTAAATGGCCTGTTACCGTGCTGTACGTCTACATTTAAAAAAATGTAAACATCCACAGCCTTTCCTTTGTCAACTTAATGGTAACCTCATAAAACTACAAAGTTGGTTAAATATGACAAAGCCACATTGACTATCTCTAATTTGTCCCTAACTATCCATATACATGCAGACCCAATCTCTTAAAACAGCTTGCTATAATTTACCTACTACTGGCATCAGGCTCACCGGCCTATAATTTCCAGGGTTACTTTTGGAGCCTTTTTTAAACAACGAAACAATATGAGTTACCTTCCAATCCTCCAGCAGCACACCTGTGGCTAAGGACATTATAAATAATATTGCCAGAGCCCTGAAATTTCTACACTAGCCTCCCTCAAGGTCAGAGAGAATATCTTGTCAGGCCCTGAGGATTTATCCACCCTAATTTGCTTTAAAACAGTAAGCACTTCCTCCTCTTTAATCTGTATAGGTTCCATGATGTCACTGCTTGTTTTCCATACTTCCTATAACTATGTGCCAGTTTCCTGATTGAATACTGATGGGAAAAAAAATCCATTTAAAACCTATCCCATCTCTTTTGGCTCCTTACATAGCTGATCACTCTAATCTTCAAGTGGACCTATTTTGTCCTTGACTATCCTTTTGCTCTTGATATACCTGTAGAAATCTTTAGGATTTTCCTTTACATTGTCTGCCAAAGCAACCTCCTGTCTTCTTTTAGCCTTCCTGATTTCTTTCTAGAGGTTTTTATTGCATTTTTAAATTCTCCTCAAGTACCTTATTTGCTCCACATTGCCTAAACCTGTTATACACTTTTCTCTTCTTCTGAACCAGATCCCCATTGTCCTTCAAAAACCAAGCTTCCATATAGGCACTTTCAAGCAGGGAAAACACCAGTCTGTAAAGGCGGAGGTTCTTCGCCCTTTCGGCTAAAGACATACCTTTCTGAATGTGCCAATTCCAAACGTTCTCGGGGAAGGATAATTGGCAGAGTGCTGTGCTCCGCCACCTGACCTAAATGTACAGCCGCTGCACGTGGCTGGTTAGAGGCGGCCTGATGATGCCATCAGCCCGCGACCCATCTCCTCATTCATCCCTCTCCCTCCGTGACCCCCTTAAGGCAAAGACAGTGGGAAAGAGCCGGCGAGAAATGGCTGGTTCAGGCAGTGACACCCTCACCGGGCCACTTCGGCCTTTGGGGTAGCTTTCTGTAGTTCAAAACATGGCAGAGCAATGGCTTTCTTCCCTACCCATAATCTCCCACACACCTTGAACTGTTCTGGGAAACACAGAATGGTTTGCTCTGTCACGTACTTATGACAGGTGGTGCTATGGCACCAGTTGTCCCGCCTCTATTGGCTCCGGAGGGCGCTACGAGGCACCACCTGATATGAATGGGGTGCTGGAGAAGCCTTTTACGGCTGCTGTGTGAAAGCTAAGTTTTAAGTTTTAGATCTGCTCTTGTAGCTGGCCTCCAGGAGAGGCCTGACATGAAATGGCCTTATGTCTGCTAACCTTACCTTTAATCCTGACAGAAACATATAAACTTTGGAATCTCAAAATTTCCCTTTTGAAGGACTCCAATTTACCTCACACATCCTATTGTATTCATGGAACATAGGACTCCACACATAGAACAGGCCTTGGTTTGACACGATGCCTGCATCAAACACAATGCCAATTAAACTAAAACTCTGCCTCTTTCACATGAAATATCCCTCTATTCCCTTCATATTCACATCCCTATCTAGAAGCCTCTTAATTGTATCTGCTTCCATCACTACTCCTGGCAGCCCAGACCAGGCACCTCCCATTCACATTGCATGAAATCTGCCCCCCATATCTTCTTTAAACTTCACCTTAAATGCATGTCTTCTGGTATTTGGCATTTAACCCTTTTTTATAAAAAAAGAAAAAAGATTCTGATTATCTACTATACCTCGTTATTTTTATTCAATTCTTTCAGGTCTCCATCAGCCTACCTTTTCATGCTAGTTATTTTTATGTGTGTGTGTGTGTGTGTGTGTGTGTGTGTGTGTGTGTGTGTGTGTGTGTGTGTGTGTGTGTGTGTGTGTGCGTGTGTGTGTGTGTGTGTGTGTGTGTGTGTCTGTGTGTGTGTGCATGTCTGTGTCTGTGTACGCATGAGCCTTCTCTACATTATCCTCCATACCACCTCCCTCCATGTCCTTCTTGTTAAATGCCAATGCAACATATTCATTTAATACCTTTCCCACTTCCTCTGACTCCTTCCTTTGTCCGTCTATTATCCTACCCTTTCCCTATAATCTTGGTTTCAATATGTCCAAAATATCTTGGGCTTCCCTTTAACACTGCTCACCAAGGACATTTCATGGTCTGTTTTGGCCTTTCTAATGTCCCGCTTAAGCTCTTTCTTACACTTCTTCAAGGCTTCTGTCTGATGTTAACTTCCTAAACTTGACACTCATTTCCTTTTTTTGAATACTTTATTTTTATTTTTTTAACCACAATATAATTACATTACATTCAATTGTAATTTCTTTTTAAATTATACATGTGGTATATATCCTCCCATCCCCCTCAACCCACCCTCTCAACCCCTATAAAAGAAAAAGAGAAAACAAAATTTGTGGCCTCTCTCATCATCCAAGGTTCTCATAACTTCACATCCTTGTCCTTCCTCCTTACAGAACCTACTAGACCAAGACACTAATTATGACAGATACTCAATCTGCCATGTCTGTGCCCATTGAGTTGATTTGTCAATAATCAACCAAATCCACTCTGCATCTTCCTTACAATCTGCAAACTTGAATTTATTACTCCTGATCCTTTCATCCAAATCATTTGACATAAATTCTGAATGGCTGTGTACCCAACACAATGTCTGCAGAACTCCTCTAATCTCAACTTCCTAAAACCCATTTATTACCTGGCTCTGTTATCTGTCCATTAACCAATCCTCCCATTCACACATGATCTAATTTTGTTCAATATCATCTTGCATGGCACTTTGTTAAAGACTTTCTGAATGTTCATATACCTAACTTTGACTGGTTGACCCAGTATTAAAAAAAGTACTTCAAAGAAAAATAAAACCACATGGCTGTGTTTACTGGAATATATGCATCAAATGAGAATTAACACATCACTGCAATGTACTTGTCAATTGATTTACAGTAGTAGATCTCAATGGGTTTCCACTCAGGGAAAACATACCCATTCACGTAACAAATTTGAAGAGGTAAAATGTTTGAAGAAGCAATAAAAAGATATTGCTACTGAGCAATGAGCTCAAAGTTTTGTTGCAAATTTCAAAATCCATAGACTACTTTTGTTGAAAATATTTGACAGCAATGAGTCATGGTGATTGATTGGAATCCTCTCAGTATTTCAAGAATGATGCCGCCTGGGGGTTTGGAGTGCTTGGGGATGCGGCAATTCTATTTATTCAAGAACTATGTTACCCTTAGCAACTTGGGATTGATTTTACTTAATTCATGACCCAGTGATGTCATCATCACTCCAGAATTAATTAAACTTACCTATAAAAATTAAGTGCATATCATCACCTGCATCATTCTGGGAGTTTGGAACATCTTCAACAAGCTTTCTCATTCACTTTCTACCTTAGGCACTCAGGAGTTGCAGTCTGCTCCATCTACAAAATGTACTGCATCATCTGCCAGTCCTTCAACAGCATCTCATAAACCCACAGCTTCTTTTTCACTTGGGAAGATAGAGGCTTTGTAGATCAAGACTGCCATCATCCTCAAGCTATCCCTGAGTAACATATTATCCTGACTCGGGCAACATAAATATTACAGGGTTTGAATACTGGGACTCCTTACTCAGTCACTTTGTGGGAGTCTTTTGTCAAAATGGACTGCAGCACATCACACAGGTGGCTCACTATCACCTTCTCAAGGGCATTTAGGAATGGCAATAAATGTTGCCTCTATTTGTGATGCCCAGATCCAATGAGAGGACAATAAAAGAAGCAAGTGGTCAATAAATAGATTACCTCATTGATGTAGTGAGTGAAGTATTGATTTATTGCACAAAATTATTTCACTTGTGATATAGCTTGATAAAATTCCATTTTGATGAAGACACGAAACAGGTAGAAGTGGATCCACTCAAAGGATATCCAGGCAAAGTGTAAACCCCCGCAAATTCAAATTTTAACTCTTTTCCTTGCTCAGTCTGAATTTCAGAATCAAATTTCTGCTTTAACACCATCTATAGTTTCCAAACAAAATAGAATCCAAGAGCGTTGTCTGTTTTGTAACATATGGAAGGAAAGGTGCACAAGAATGCTTGGCAGGATATTTACTTGGCAAAAAATAAATTGTGTGTGAAAAGAGAAATTAAGCACATAGCATAGGTATTTGCATTTTAAATCATTTTCAAATAATAGAAACCAAAACAATTGTGCAGCAGAAAAAAAATGTAACCTATATGTTTCTGCATTCAGTTCGATACAAAATCTCTTCGAGCATCATAACAGATAAATCTTCCTTGCTGCTGTGTGGAGACTGGTAGAATGATGTTTACGTTTTGCAAGCAGCTTTTTATCCTGTTTTTATGGTCCTGTTTCCTGGTGGTGTTAATCATGTCAAAGCAGTGTTTTATATTCAATCATTATCAGTATAAATCACAAACAATGTGTTTCTACTTAATAACATATTTTACACTCTGCTTGCTAGCAAAGAATTCCCTTATGATGGGGTTATTCAAGGTGGTAAATATACCAGAAAGCTGAAGAAATCAGATGGTCATTGTTCAGCAAACCATATTAATCATTTTGCTTCATTTCTAATACTTTGGACTGCTCAACAAAAAATAAAAATCTCTATTAATCCACTTCTGCTCTCTTTATATTGTGCGCGCTGGTTAAAATGCTGATGAAACTGTAATTTAGGGAGGAGAATTATTAGATTATGAAATTCTAGGACTTACTTCATCAGTATCTAAAGCAAACTATTTCCTGTCTCCTTTGCAGATTTTGGAAATCATCCACCTGCTCATTTCTGTTACTTGAAAGCATACAATTCTGTTGCAGACACCTAAAATTAAATCCTTCAGTGAAAATGATCTCATAACTAGCATCTGTTTCTGCATTCAGTCATGAATTCCTTCAAAAGATGTCATGTCTGAATTATGCAAACGATGAGCCCACAAAATTCCACAGTATCTTCCATAACTTCATTCACTTCACTTCAGAGGAATGGTGTTTCTGAAGTGTTTACACCACTTCTCTCGTCTCCTGCCAAATTTAGAGTAACACCAGTGGAATACCTCCATAATGTCAGGGCTCCCATGTGAACTTTGTTCATTGAGTTTGTGTCATGATGCAGATGTGAGAGCTAAATACGAGTATTGGGAAGGAAGAGATTTTCAGCCTCTTCAAAGTAAAGAAATTGTGAAACATGTTCAAAACAGATGCTGCATAACTTGCTGAGTTTCTGCAGCACACTGGTGTATTGCGCTCAGCTGAACGTGTGCAAACTTTCTTGTTTAAATCCAGAGTAATCTCATTAGTTCACGGTGAAGTTCCTACTCTTCATGTGTTTGCTGGTGCTAAATTTCCATTAAAATTTTAATTGTTTTTGAAACTGTACACTTCATTTCTGTTTGCAATATTTTGATTTCAATTATGGTTTATCACTATTTTAGGAATATTATGTATTAGCTAATTAAAGTCCAAGTGTGACATTAAAATTGCATTAGCTCTCAAAATGTGATGGGAAGTGCGTGACTGGAATCATACGTACTCAGCAGGAAATCAATGAGTGAGAAGGAAAGACCAGTTTTACCACCTTCCCTCAACCAACGTGATTCCATTTCTTCTGAACAGAGTATGCTAAAGTTCCATGTTATGCATCAAAACATTACGTTAGTTAAAAAAAGTAAATTGAGGAACATCATGTTGCTAACAATTTTAATATCACCAGACAAAGAAGTAATGGGGAGAAAGGCCGTGGAGATGGATTCTAAGGTTGTAAACTGTTGGGCACTTTAACAGTGAGTGAAGGCATTGCAGATTGAGGAATGATCTCAAAATCATTTGGGAATTGATTACGAAGAAATGAGAGGAAATGGTAAATTATTGAAAAGATCAAAAATCTGGTCGAAAATCTTACCGTAATTAATGAAAAGTTGCAATACTAACGGCAGATATTCGACCTATCATGTTGGTTATGCCAAGTGAAAACAGCTACCCAGACTAATCCCTGATTATAAAGAAAATCATCCTCTTTGTGCATATCAGAGGAGCTCTGTTGGAGCCAGCACAGTGAAGCCATTATGAAGAAGGTACACTGATGCCTCTATTTTCTCTGAAGTCCGAAAAGATTTGGCATGCAATCATATACTCTATCAAACTTCTAAGAGTGTATTGTTTAAAATATGCTGATTGGTTTGGTTTGGTAACTCAAGTGTCCAGGAATGCAAAAGGCTGGAGAAAATGACAAACCTAGGCAAATTCATCCAAAGACTCTGACCTCACATCCACTGAAGATATTTATGTGAGGTGTTGCGTCAAGAAGACAGGCAACATATTAAAACAAATCACCCATCACTCTAGTCACAATCTGTTCTCACTTCTGCCTTCAGGCAAAAGGTACAGAGGTCTGAATTTATGGAATATCTATGCTCAAGAACTGATTTTAACCAACAGTTGTCAGGCTCTTCAACCTCCCCACATTACCTTAACCCCAACTTTCAACTAGCCCAGGACCACCAAAGTATCTGTTTGCACCATTGAAACATTATTTCTTTTATTCTTGCACTAACTGGAACTGAATAATTATTGTCTTTTTTTTTGTCTTGACATGTAATAATTTAATGTATGCTATGATGTATCTCAGCTCCATGTTTGTCTACAGCAAATAAGAAAGTTGATCCATCTATACTTTGTATTTATGTACGACAATAAGGGCTCATTACTTTTTAAACTTACTGTAATCATCTAATTGGCCTATCCTGCAACCTTTAAAGCTTTGTGGGCATATATTCCTCTGCTTCTACACATCATTCAATATTCTTCCATTTATTATGTATTCCCTTGCCTTGTTTCACCTTTCCAAATTAATTACATCACACTTCTCTGGATTATATTCCATTTGCCAATTTTCTTCCAAGCAGACCAGACTATCAATATTAACCAGCAGCTTAAAGTTTTCCTCCTTACTGTCAGTCAGACAACCAATTTTCATACCTCTTGGGTCATGTCTCTTCATTAGATCTAATTATCAGAAGTGGACTGAGCACTGAACCATATAGAACACTTCTGGTCATAGCCTTTTAGTCACAAAGCCAATATGCTTTGCTTCCTGCTACTGACCAAATGTTCTTTCTGATTTGCACCAATATCTTGGATTCAAAACTTTTCAGCAGCCCAGGCAGGATCTGTTTTGGGTCTTTGACCCTTCATTAGAATTGGAAGGGTTACAGTTCTAAGGAAGAATTGAGGACAAAGTACCATCTGCACCATTTCCACAGATGTTGAGCTGCCAAGTTTTCAACATTTTCTATATTTGTTATGGATTTACAGAATCCATGGGTTATTAATCCTGTAGTTTTTTATTTTTTTGAGACCTTCTCAAAACCTTTGATGAACTTCATATAGACCAAATCAAACACACTGCATTCAATGACATTCCTTATTACTTTTTGAGAAAATTCAATCAAGTTGGTGGAATTGTTTTGAGAGCCAGCATAAACTCAATAGGCCAAATCAATTTCTATATTTTTAAGGAAATTGAAAAAAGAAATAGGAAATACAAGTTAGTTAGTCGAAATTATGAAATTCATGCTGCTTCTTATTGGTGCCTTTCAAAATGAAAGTCAACATATCATTTTGAAGGATTCCAGTAATTTGCCCACCACCAGTTCAGCTAAATTATCTGAAATTATCTTTTGCTCTTTTTATAAACAGAACTGACTCATGGAGGTGGACAGAGATATTTGTGATGGGCCATAAACTTGGGGAGTGGGAGGATGCTGAGTCTTGAGTTCAGCCTGAGACTATAGCTGAGATAGGAAAGGGTTGATGTCAAGGTTGTCATGCTTGCAATTGGAGCACAAGATACTCTTGGGCTTCCCCAAGTATGGACATAAAGTAGATTGTGATTCATGCTGATAGAATTGAGCAGATGGAGGGACTTAGAGAGATAGAGCATGTATGGATGTGGATATATAATATATGTATTATGGTGATGACATCTGCTGATATAAGATAGAGGAATAGGAGAGACCTATCAGTCCAAAACCTCAAGTAAAAGAAATTGATGCAATGGGGATTTGGACCCATTCACCCAACATTCTAAATCTCCTCCAACTAATTCATATTTGCAAAACTGGCCAAGCTTCAAGAACATTTTCCTTTGACATAGGTCTGTGCTTTGACATCCTTTATCACACAGAATCAAACCAAAATACTTTTGACTAAACATATGCACTGTTTCAAACATGCTCTGTGTACTGCTTGTGGGTTTTGTTGCTTTGTTATGTAGCCTCAAAGGGCTTTCAGCAAAGCAACACAGGCCAATATGTAAGAGGGAACATAGGAACATAGGAAGTAGGAACTGGAGTAGGCCAAAAATGGCCCATCGAGCCTGCTCTGCCATTCATTACAATCATGGCTGATCTAATTTATGACCTAACTCCACCTACCTGCCTTCTCCCCATATCCCCTAATTCCTCTATCATGTAAAAATTTATCTAACCGAATTTTAAATATGTTTAATGAGGCAGACTCAACCACTTCCCTGGTTAGAGAATTCCAAACATTCACTACTCTCTGGGAAAAACTATTTTTCCTAATCTCTGACCTAAATCTACTCCCCCGAATCTTGAGACTATGTCCTCTCGTTTTAGTTTCCCCGGCCAACTCAAAAAAACTTCCTATATCTATCCTATCCATACCCTTCATTATCCTCTATGTTTCTATAAGATCTCCTCTCATTCTTCTGAAGTCGAGCGAATACAATCCTAGACGATTTAATCTTTCATCATAAGTCAACCCCTTCATCCCAGGGATCAACCTAGTAAACCTCCTCTGGACCGTCTCCAAAGCCAGTATATCCTTCCTCAAATATGGAGACCAGAACTGGACACAGTACTCCAGGTGCGGTCTCACCAGTACCTTATACAGTTGCAACATTACCTCCCTACTCCTGAATTCAATTCCTCTAGCGATGAAGGCCAACATTCCATTTGCCTTCTTAATAACCTGCTGCACCTGCAACCTAACTTTTTGCGATTCACCCAAGTCCCTCTGCACAACAGCATGCTGTAGTTTTTCATCCTTTAAATAATATTTAGCTCTTTTATTTTTCTTGCCAAAGTGGATAACCTCACACTTAGTAACATTGTACTCCATCTGCCAGACCTTTGCCCTCTCATCCAGCTTAACTATATCCCTCTGCAGAGTCTCCACATCCTCATTACAATTTGCTCTTCCACTCAATTTTGTGTCATCCGCAAACTTGGCTACACCACATTTTGTCCCCTCCTCCAAGACATCAATGTAAATGATGAACAGTTGTGGGCCTAACACTGACCCCTGCGGCACCCCACTTACCACTCTCTGCCAACCTGAAAAACTCCCATTTATCCCGACTCTCTGCCTCCTGTCAGACAACCAATTTTCAATCCAGGCCAGTATACTTCCCCGGACTCCACTTTCCTGTAACTTACTGATAAGTCTCTTGTGCGGCACCTTATCAAACGCTTTCTGGAAATCCAAATATACATCAACCTGTTCCCCTCTATCCACCGCACCCATTATATCCTCAAAGAATCCTAACAAGTTTGTCAAACAAGATCTTCCCTTTCTAAAACCATGCTGCGTCTGCCTGATTGAACCCTTACGTTCCAAAAGTTTCACTATTTCATCAGCTTCAAGCATTTTTCCAACTACAGACGTCAAGCTAATTGGCTGATAATTTCCAGTCTTCTGCCTACATCCCTTCTTAAAAAGTGGCGTGACATTTGCTGTCTTCCAGTCTGCTGGGTCCTGCCCAGAATCCAAGGAATTTTGGTATATGGCCACCAATGCATCAACTATAACTTCTGCCATTTCCTTCAGAACCCTTGGATGCATATCATCAGGACCAGGTGATTTGTCTGGCTTTAGTCCCATTAGTTTCTCCATCACTACTTCCTTTGTAATAACTATTTTATCAAGGCCCTCCCCAACATTTGCATCCTTAACTCCGCACTTGGGCATGCTGGACGTGTCTTCCACCGTGAAGACTGACACAAAATATTTGTTTAATGCCTCGGGGTAACCAATGAGTTAAAAACAAACTACTCAAGTGAATAAGTGGGTCAGACATTGCATTGTCTGTGGAGGAAAAGTGACAGTTAACATTTCCAGTCGAGACTCTGCATCAGCCCCAATGGCAGTCTTGACCTTTGGCCTCTATTGCCTCTTTCCCTCAACAGATCTGCCCAACACACCAAGTTCCTCCAGTGGTTTGTTTATTTTTGCACCAGATTCCAGCATCGGCAGCCTGTTGCATCTGCAAAAACATTGAGTTCTTCTGCTTCAGAAAGAGACAGGGGGTTGTATTCTTAGCCCCTGCTCTATTCACTTTACACCTATGACTATGTGGCTCGATAAGACAATAACACCATTCACAAAATTGCTGACTATACCAAGGTAGTGGATTATATAAAAGTGGAAGATCAATCAGCATACAGGAGGGAGGTTCACCAACAACAACTTCATACCCAATGTCACCAAAACCAAGGAGCGTATTGTGGATTTTAGGAGGTTAAAAACCAGAGGCGTATGATCCAGTGATCATTGGGAGATCAGAGGTGGAGGAGGTGAGAAAATTTAAATTCCTGGGAGTCATTATCTCGGACGACCTTTCCTGGACCCAACACACTAATGTTATCATGTAAAAAATATGTCGGTGCCTCTACTTCCTCAGGAGTTTGAGGAGGTTTAGTATGACATCAAAATCCTTCGCAAACTTCTGCAGATGTGTAGTGGAAAGTGTGCTGACCGCATGCATCATAAGAACATGAAAACAGAAAAATCACATCACAGCCTGGTATGGGGGTGTCAAAACTTCAGAGAGGAAAGCCCTAAAGGGGATATAGCCCAGGATATCACAGGCAAAAATTAAAAATCAGAATTTATTTTCATGATCAAGGCATGAAATTCATTGTTTGCAGTAGCATCAAAGTGCAAACATTCATATTATAATCATTTTACATCATTACTGTATAAAAAAATAGTAGGGCACGAAAAGTAAGGCAGTGTCTTTGGTTCATTGACTATTCAGGAATTTGGTGACAGCTGGGACAAGAATAGACTGTCCTTGCGCTGTTGAGTGCTTGCTTTTAGGCTTCTTTCCCCCGATGGTAGCGAAGTGAAGAGGGCATGGCCTGGGGGGTGGGGGTCTTTGAGGATAGAGGCAGCTTTTTTAAGACACTGCCTCATGTAGATGTCCTCAATGGAGTGAAGTCTGGTGCCTGTGATGTTACAGGCCGAGTTATCAACCCTCTGAAGTCTATTCTTGTCCTGAGCATTGGTGCCTCCATCCCAGACAGTGATCCAAACAGCCAGAATGCTCTCCACGGAACACCTGTAGAAGTTTGAGAATTTTCGATGACATACCGAATCTCCTCAAACTCCTCACAAAGTATAACTGCTGATGAGCCTTCTTTGCGATTGCATCAACATGGAGGCTCCAGGACAGATCCTCAGAGATGTTGACACCCAGGAATTTGAAGTTCTTGACCTTCTCTCCTGATATCTACAATCATCTCCTTGGTTTCGCTGACACTGAGCGCAAGGTTGTTGTCATTACACTATTCAATGAGCTGATCCATCTCCCTCCTGTACGCTTCTTCATTGCTTTTTGTGATTCTGCTGGCAACTGTGGTATCATGGGCAAACTTGAAGATAGCATTGGAAATGTGTCTGGCCACACAGGCATTAGTGTATCATGAGTAGAGCAGTGGGCTAAGCATGCATCCTTAGGGTGTGCCTGTGTTGATAATTAGTGAGGAGGAGATGTTACTTCTAATTCATAATGTCTGTGGTCTTCTGATGAGAAAGTCAAGGATCCAGCTGCAGAGGGGGGGTACAGAGCTTGTTAGCTTGTTGACCAACACTAAGGGAATAGTGGTATTGAAGGCTGAGCTGTAGTCGATGAAGAGCAGCTGTATTTATGAATTGCTGTTTTCGAAGTGATGCAGAGCTGAGCAGAGAACCAACGATATTGCATCTGCTGTGGAGCGATTGTGACTTGTCCCATTATTGAGAAAATCTACATGGAATGCTGCCATCAGAGACCAGCAGCAATTATCAAGGATCCACACCACCCAATACATGCTCTGTTGTCATTGCTGCCATCGGGAAATAGGTGTTTGTGTCTCCAGATTCCTACTACCTGGTTCAGGAACAATTGCTACCCCTCCACCATCAGACAACAAACTCAGGCTCATTTAAGGACTTCCTTTGCATATTATTTGTCATTTTCGGCATTGCACGGTGAGTTTATTTACACTATTTACATTTCTCACTTTTGCATGCATATGTTTTCTTGGGTATAGTTTTTTTTGCACTACCAATGAGTATAAATTCTGCCTGGCCCAGAGAAAAACAAATCTCAGGGTTATACCTGATGTCATGTATGTACTTTGACAATAAATGTGAACTTTGAACTTTTTACAGGTAAAAAGAGAGTGGAGAGTGGAGAGAAATAAACCTGAACCGATATTTTCTGATATATTAACCAAAGAATCAAATGTCCTGAAATAGCAGCAAAGGACAAATGGACACAGTACTCCAGGTGCGGTCTCACCAGTACCTTATAAGAATTTCTATTTTATCTGTGTCCTGGTACCACATCTAATTAGGAGTAGCATCTGGTCACATTTCTATTGAGATGTTATCAAATGAGATGAAAGATTATATTAACAACTTTCCAAAATACTGATAAACAAGTATCACTAAATATATTTAATCTCAAGACTGCTTTCAAATATGTAGCTTGAAATATTGCATTGATCATGGCCCCAAGTTGAACCTGCAGCTTCAAAATTCAACTCGCCACACATGAAAAGACTAATTTCTCCTTCATTCCTTCCAATGTTATTCAAAGAGAGTGCAAAAATAGTTAGGATGCCTTATGCACACAAGATTTGGTCCAATGGCCATATTTTCTATTCTTGCAATTGAAATTTATTTTTAAATATTCACACACAGAAATAACTCTTTCAAGGTGTTTGACTATCTAAAGAAACAAAAGGAACTGGCACAAGGAAGCATCATTCCTTTGTTAAACCGGATGAAAATGTGGGAAAGTGCGGAGGCGCCCCGAGAATATAAAGGTGTGCCAGAATCTAAAGAGAAAGTAAGGTGGGAATAGCCTCAGAAACAAAAAAAACTAAATCTGGTAACCATCATCCCAATGCTGTGTGACATTGTAATATAGATGAAAATGTGATTGGATTGGACTGTTATCATAAAATTACTGCTGTACAGATCGCATATGCCTTTCATTATGTGGTGTAGCATCAATAAATATAAATGTCCTGTATGCCTGATGTAATTATGAACATGATGCAATATGCTTTTGATCTGTCAAGCAATTGACCCTGGACCATCTGGTGAACAAGGACACACAGAAAATCACAGGATCATCAAGCTCAACTACTCGAGAGTGGCCCTTTGTCAGACACTTCAGCAACTTTTTATATTATTGTGGAGAGTTGTTACAAACTTTTGGTTGTGTCCTTCTCGGCATTGGCTGAATCTTGGTGGTCAATTACTTTGACACTAGTTATTCTGAATTATAGTATGTGACAACTTACAATATCTGAACCACTACCACATACCTGTTTTGTTGAGATGGAGGATGCAATGCTTTCAGTGCAAGAAGCTGTTGCAGAAGTAAAGCTGTTCCAGAAGTTAAAGTGAAGAGTTGATGAGGAGCAAGCATTAGGACCATGTGTGACCAAGGCAAGAAATCTCAGAAACAATAGGGAATTTGAAATAACTTTTACACTTCTGTGAGAATCGTACCATTCTCGTTCCCCAACACTGCCACTGGGAACTCCATCAATAGGCCACTGGAGTTAAGATATGCATTTCTATTGCAGCAATAGGGCCAAGTAAGCCACAGGGGACACATATGGCATTGTTCCTGCCCTACCAACAACTCCTATCATGCTTACCATTTCTATTTGGTTAATAGGGAATGAGCGTCTGTTTTGGATAGGTTTCAGTGATTTTTTTGTGACTGGGCAAAAATTGCTGGAAATGCATAACAGGCCAGTCAATTACTAAAAAGATGCAAGTTTCAGACCTTCTAATAGCATGGCCTTCCTTTCATTCACTACTTGAATAAATTCTATGAGGATAGCACCTGCCTTTCTCTTCTAGGTCTAATGATTATTGAGCCCCAGAAATATCAATAACCTTCCTCCCTCCAGATAAAGAGATCAAAAAATCTTTAAAATATGATCCTGAATAAGGCCATGAGTTAACATTATCACAGAATTATGCATCCAAAGGTGATGCAGCATCAACTTAGTATCAGGTTTGTGGTTTCAGTGAAACAGCTTCTCGGTTGCAAAACAAAAACCAGTAGAAGTCGGCATGCAATTGTGGAAGCACACAGAGTGCCCTCCTACACAAGTGGAAGCCCAAGTTATTGGCCAGCATTAGGGTTGATCATACTCTCTCCTGATACACAATTCAATGCCTCAATGAAAATGGAAAGAAATCAATAAAATTTCACTGTCAATAGGTGTTCTGTACGAACTGTAAATTTGGTTACTGCCTTTTACATTTACAGTTTTTTTTAAAAAAATGAGGTTTGTGGAAGAATTCTGGTCAAACAGCTAGAAATTAGCAAACGATTGCTAAATGGGATCATGGTATTTAACGATGCATCAATTTTATTATTTTAACAAATGCCAATATATTGCTAAAATTCATTTCTAGTTTTGTGTCATTGACAAGAATTGCAATATAGAGAAAAGGTGGTGGGAGTTCATGAACATGTGGAGCAATTTAATGAGATCAATGGCCATTGTCATCTGTTTGTGAATTATTCCTTACATTAGCATTCACATGGAGAAGCAATAAATGCTCCTATGTAATGATGAGATCATTGCGCATTTGCCCTTTACTCTCAATGATATGTATCTTTGTGGTTTTTTTTAAACCGTAATGCAGGGATTTGAAACCTCCTCATTGTCTATTATCATAGTTGAGCCTGGCAGCATGTTTTAAGAAAATTTGATCATCGGCAGCTGACATATTTGCAGCTGACTTCCATTTGTCTGAGTGAAATCTTGTGGGTATAAAAAGAGAGATTCACTGTCGTCTATTTGAGCTGTTACAGGATGTAGCTCTGCTGTGGCCATCGACGGTCTGTAAGCAACAAAGAGATGTTCATCAGGAGAGATTACTACAAAATCAATTGTCTGTATTTTGTAACCGTCTGGGAAGCTTTTAACTGAACTCTGACTCCTCTTTTATATGACCACAAATCCTCACTGACTATGCATCAACTGCCAGCATTGGTCGTCTTGTCGCAGGTAAAGAAGAACATCTTGGTTGATGCCGCTGGGGACTTTGTGTTGAAGAGACTGGATGCAGGAGAGGGATGTGAAGCATTGTTTGTGGTAGTGCCACCGCTGACAATTTAACTATTTGTTTTGTTCATTGTTTTAGGTCACATGGCTAATTAGGGCTGGAGGATTAGTACTTTGCTGATACATTCACACGTATTAAAGGTATATGCAGATGATTGGTGATGTCAGTCTTTATGCAATACTGATGGACCCCAGCTCTGACAAAATGAGCCACAGCCATCAGCTAAAACCAAGTGTTCTCCATGCACTAGGAACTCGATGTTCAGCAGCAACAAGAATCTTAGCCCATACCCCTGGGATCCTCCACAAATTGCAGGTTTGTTGGAGCTCAATTTGCTCAAAGCAGCTGTGTTTAATCATAGGTGAAGAGGTAACATCTCCAGACCAGCCTATCTCAACTTTTTTTCAACTATTTCCCTTGACTTCTAAGACTCTGCTCAAATTTTATGGGCCATCCTTTTCCCTGTGAAGCAATCAAGTTTTGGTTTCTTCTGTACTTCCCTACTACACACCACATAGAAAGCATTAAAAAGAAAAATATGTTAAGTGAAAAGAAAAGCATTTGGCATGCTGTGTGCTGTGGGACCCCTCATCCCCCCTCCCACCCTAGGGGGACTGTAGGGCCCTGTGATAGTACAGACCTATCACCAATGTATATAGTTACAGTATCTAGAGTATGTAATGACTGTGCTTACAGCGATTGGCTGAGAGCTTAGCCACGCCTACTGTCTTGGCCTTAAAGGGTTGTGTCCCTAGCCAGGTCGGATCATTCCGGACTGGTCGGCCACCTGTGAAGAGCTCCTGTATTTTGCTAATAAAAGCCTTGGTTTGGATCAACAAGTCTTTGGTTCTTTCGACAAGCTCTGCAGGCCCCCATTGAGAATGGCTGCTCTTGACAATGCTTGGAATCCTTGGATATTGCTTTGCCAATCACTGCATTTGGCAAAGATGGTGTTCCCTCAGTCCTTCAGACTTGTGAGCAGCTTGGACCCACATTGTTTCTTCGGGTACTTGTTATGAGTGAGGCGACATGCAAGAATGGTGGGCAGCTGAATGGGTTGTAGCAGCATTAATTGATAGAGATTGTTGTTAGAGGGTGAAGAGCCTGTAATAACATGGAGCAAAGAAAAGAGTCTTTTGGTGCATATATTAGAAGTACTGGGTATAGTTGCATTTTACTGGACAAGCATCAAGATATCCGGACCATTAATTCAAAGATGCGAGTTCAAATTGTATCATGATCATTTGGAATTTAAGTTCAATTAAACAAATAGAAGCCATATTAATATAAGCCAATGACACCACTGGATTGTTGTAAAATCCCATCTGGTTCACTTATGAAATTCAACAAAGGAAATCCTACCCATCTGGCCCATAAGCAACTCAAGGCCAAATGATGTAGTTGACTCTTAATCACTTCATTTTAGGAACAATTAAAAATGGACAGCAAACACTGGCACTTCCAGAGTGCTGACATCCTGTGAAAGCAAATCTAACAATTGATATCTTCAATGGCCTTGATCCCTTGAAGTCCAATAACTTTTTAAAATTGCATTGCATTATGGCTCTTGGAGATTTGTGCCTGGTGTTGAGAGTGAGTGTGATACCATCCTGCTACCACTTGATTAAGGATCTAGGGTATAGAGGGAGAGGACCTCCCTCTTTCTCTCCATCCTGACATATCTGAAACCTGATCTGGCTGGTGTCTTCTACATTTCGCCATGGCTTCCCAAACATACATACCAAGTTTAGACACCTCTTGAAGAAGTGTAGGGATGGGCAGGAGTCATGTGATGGAGTAGTGGCCGGTAAAAGAGTACCAGCCATCTCCAGAAAAGAAGGAAAAAAGTAAAGAAAAAGCAAAGCCACAGACACACAAACCACAACAAATAAAAAATAAAGGTGTGGAGGAAATGGCACCAAAGAAAGAAAAGCCAAAAACAACGGGAAGAAAAGAAGAAGGAAAAATGCCGGAAGAGAAAGGTGAAGGCCTTACCTGTACGAAGAAGCAGGGACCCGCCGTGGAAAGAGGAGCCCACTCCCTGAGGTCAGTGGAAACCCCAAAGGGTCACGACCCACCAAACGCAGGACTACAAGGATGGCTCACGGAGCCAAACAGAGGTGCACAACCGCGCATGACAAAGACAACACCGACGGGAGCGGGGACAAGCTGTGGAGTGGAACTCCACAGCTTGAACAGCTGAGAGAGACCTGACAGCAGGGCTCCCAGTGGGAAGATATAGAAAATAACGGGAATGGGAGGGAGGAGAATGAAAAAAGGAAATCAGAGACTCAGCAGATGACCAGCCCAGAGGAAGAGGACCAACATCAAGACACCATTAAAAAAAAAACCAGCAAACTGAGATAAACAGCCCAACAAGAAAGTCAGAAGAGACACAGATACAAGGAAGAGAGGTAGAGGACACAGCTCCTGGAGTGGACACAGGGGAAGAGGAGGGAGAACATCAAGCTCTGCACAGATAAATAGAAGATAAAGGGAATGGACTGTACATAGATAGAAAATTTTTTGAAGAATATATGGAAGCAGTAAAAGAATGGCAGACACGAGAATTTAATGAAATAAAAAGAAGAATAAAAGGTACAGAAGAAAAAGTGAGTAGATTAGAAATGGTCATGACAGAAATAGGGAAAAGAGAAGACAAGGTGGAAGAACGAGAAACAGCCATAGAAATGGAAGTGGACGACTTAAAAAGGAAATTGGAAGAATCTGATAAAAAAGTTAAAGAAACACAGGAGTTGTTAGCTCAGAAGATGGATATAATGGAAAACTATAATAGGAGAAAAGAGATTAACAATGGCGTGAAGCAAGGCTGTGTTCTCGAACCAACCCTCTTTTCAATCTTCTTCAGCATGATGCTGAACCAAGCCATGAAAGACCCCAACAATGAAGACGCTGTTTACATCCGGTACCGCACGGATGGCAGTCTGAGGCGCCTGCAAGCTCACACCAAGACACAAGAGAAACTTGTCCGTGAACTACTCTTTGCAGACAATGCCGCTTTAGTTGCCCATTCAGAGCCAGATCTTCAGCGCTTGACGTCCTGCTTTGCGGAAACTGCCAAAGTGTTTGGCCTGGACGTCAGCCTGAAGAAAACTGAGGTCCTCCATCAGCCAGCTCCCCACCATGACTACCAGCCCCCCCACATCTCCATCGGGCACACAAAACTCAAAACGGTCAACCAGTTTACCTATCTCGGCTGCACAATATCATCAGATGCAATGATCGACAACGAGATAGACAACAGACTCGCCAAGGCAAATAGCGCCTTTGGAAGACTACACAAAAGAGTCTGGAAAAACAACCAACTGAAAAACCTCACAAAGATAAGCGTATACAGAGCCGTTGTCATACCCACACTCCTGTTCGGCTCCGAATCATGGGTCCTCTACCGGCATCACCTACGGCTCCTAGAACGCTTCCACCAGCGTTGTCTCCGCTCCATCCTCAACATCCATTGGAGCGCTTTCATCCCTAACGTCAAAGTACTCGAGATGGCAGAGGTCGACAGCATCGAGTCCACGCTGCTGAAGATCCATCTGCGCTGGGTGGGTCACGTCTCCAGAATGGAGGACCATCGCCTTCCCAAGATCGTGTTATATGGCGAGCTCTCCACTGGCCACCGTGACAGAGGTGCACCAAAGAAAAGGTACAAGGACTGCCTGAAGAAATCTCTTGGTGCCTGCCACATTGACCACCGCCAGTGGGCTGATATCGCCTCAAACCGTGCATCTTGGCGACTCACAGTTTGGTGGGCAGCAACCTCCTTTGAAGAAGACCGCAGAGCCCACCTCACTGACAAAAGGCAAAGGAGGAAAAACCCAACACCCAACCCCAATCAACCATTTTTCCCCTGCAGCCGCTGCAAACGTGTCTGCCTGTCCCGCATCGGACTTGTCAGCCACAAACGAGCCTGCAGCTGACGTGGACTTTTACCCCCTCCATAAATCTTCGTCCGCGAAGCCAAGCCAAAGAAAGAAAAAAAAGAAATAATAGGAGAAACAATATAAAGATAGTGGGCCTTAACGAAGATGAAGAAGGCAAAGATATGAAAGAATTTATAAAAGAATGGATCCCCAGGGGCCTAGGAATGCCTGAAATACAGGAAGGAATGGAAATAGAAAGGGCACACAGAACATTAGCCCCAAAACCACAGCCACAACAAAAACCAAGATCCATTCTAGTAAAATTCCTGAGATATACGACAAGAGAAAATATATTGGACAAGGCAATGAAAAAAATGAGAGAAGACAAAAAGCCACTGGAATACAAAGGTCAAAAAAAAAATTTCTACCCAGACATAAGTTTTGAGCTCCTGAAGAAGAGGAAGGAGTTTAACACAGCAAAATCGATCCTATGAAAGAAAGGCTATAAATTTACGTTAAGATATCCAGCGGTGCTTAAAATAGTTATCCTCGGGCATCAAAGCAGACTGTTCTCGGATCCGGAGAAAGCACAAGAATTTGCAGAACGCCTGCAAAACAGACAGAGAGATGAAGAAATGTAAGTAGAACAAGAATGACGACAAACTTCATATAAAGAAGAAAAATAATGTATAAGTAAGAACTAAGAAGGGGAAGAAAGGAAGTAAGGGGGAAATTAAGAGGGTGAGCTTTGTTATATGTGAAGATAAAAGTCTTTTCTGGAGGGGGTTGGGTGGGAGAGAATAACAGTCACTGTGAAATCAGTTGATGCTTGTGAGCGGGTTCGCAATCCAAATGGAGAGGGGAGTTGTGGTTGCCTGGCAAGGGACAAGGGGCATCTCAGAGAGTGGGGGGACATTTGGGGTTAAGGGAATTTTAGATGTGGGAATAATGGAAATATTTTATGTTTTAGAAGTGTTATCTTACAGTGTGTTCAGAAAAAGAAAACAGAAATGGATAAGGAGGAAAGGTGGTGATGAGGAAGCAGAAATGAGAGGTATACAAAGTATGAAATAGCCATGTTGAACTATATGACTATAAATATTAACAGAATACATAGAAAGAGGCTGTTAAATTTACTGAAGAAAGAAAAAATTGATATAGCATTCGTGCAAGAAACACATCTAATGGAAGTGGAACACAAAAAATTAAGGAGAGACTGGGTAGGGCACGTAACGGCAACATCATATAATTCAAAAGCCAGAGGAGTAGCTATATTAATCAATAAAAATGTACCAATCAAAATAGAGGAGGAAATAATAAATCCAGCAGGGAGGTGTGTAATGATAAAGTGTCAGATATATTCAAAATTTTGGAATTTCCTCAATGTATATGCACCTAATGAAGAGGATCAAAATTTATGCAAGATATCTTTTTGAAGATTGCATATACGCAGGGGAATATACTAATAGGAGGGAACTTTAACCTTAATTTGGACTCAAAGATGGATGAAACTGGGAAAAAGACTAGCAGAAAGAACAAAGTAACCAAATTTATGGTTAAATCGATGCAGGAAATGCAACTTTTGGATATATGGAGGAGACAACACCCATATTATTCCGGTAGACATAAAAGGATAGACCTGTTCCTGTTGTCAGCCCACATCCAAGGGAGAGTTAGGAAAATGGAATATAAAGCTAGATTGTTATCGGATCACTCACCCCTGTTATTAGCAATTGAGCTGGAGGACATCCCACCGAGAATGTATAGATGGAGATTAAACTCCATGCTACTTAAAAGACAAGATTTTAGAGAATTCATTGAGTGACAAATTAAAATGTATTTTGAAATAAATACGGAATCAGTGAAAGATAAATTTATACAATGAAAGCGTTCATCAGAGGGCAGATAATAAGTTATGTAACTAAGATGAAGAAGAACTATGATTGGGAAATAGAACAGCTGGAAAGGGAAATAGTAAGTACTGAAAAAGAATTAGCAATAAGGGAAGATACAATAAAAAGAAGAGAATTGGCGGACAAAAAAATAAAATATGAAACACTACAAACATACAAGGTGGAGAAGAACATAATGAAGACAAAACAGAAGTATTGTGAGCTAGTAGAAAAAACGCACAAAATACTAGCTTGGCAGCTTAAGACAGAACAAACTAAAAGAATGGTATTGGCATCAAGGAAAAAGGACAAACAAATTACATATAACCCAATGGAGATCAATGAAAACTGCAAGGAATTCTACGAACAACTATATCGAACTGAGAACGAAGGCAAAGAAGACAAAAAAGATGAGTTTCTAGCTAAAATTGAACTACCGAAATTGCAAGAAGAAGAGCAAAATAAATTAATAAAATAATTTAAAATAAAGGAAATACAGGATATATTAAAAAAACTACCAAACAATAAAACGCCGGGAGAGGATGGATTCCCAATATAATTCTATAAAACATTTAAAGATTTATTAATTCCTCCTCTCCTGGAAGTAATGAACCAGATTGAAGAAACACAAAACATGCCAGATTCATGCAAAACAGCAATAATTACAATAATACCAAAGATGGAGAAAGATTCACTAACACCAGCATCGTATAGACCAATATCTCTACTTAACACAGATTATAAGATAATAGCTAAACTATTAGCAAACAGATTGGCTGACTGTGTACCAAAAATAGTAAAACTACATCAAACTGGATATATTAAGAAAAGACAAACAACGGACAATATCTTTAAGTTCATTAACTTAATCCATGCAGTACAAGGAAACAAGACGCCAACAGTGGCAGTTGCCTTAGATGCAGAGAAAGCCTTTGACAGAGTAGAATGGAATTATTTATTCAAAGTACTACAAAAATCCAACCTACCAGAGAAATATATTAATTGGATTAAAGCATTATATAAAAGACCATTGGCGAAGGTGACAGTAAATGGATATATATCAAGCCAATTTAAATTAAGCAGATCAACTATGCATGGATGTCCACTATCTTCCTCACTGTTCGCGTTAGCTATAGAACCACTGGCAGAACTGATAAGAACCGAAAATAAAATAAGAGGGATAAAAATAAAAGAGAAGGAATATAAAATCAGTCTATTTGCAGATGACATCATAGTATACTTAACAGAACCAGAAATATCAATAAAAGAATTACATAAGAAATTGAAGGAATATGGAAAAGTATTGGGGTACAAATCAACGCAAATAAAAGTGAAGCAATGCCAATGAATAATGCAGATTTCACAAAGTTTAAGAAAGAATCACCATTTAGATGGCAAACACAAGCAATTCGATACCTAGGTATACAACTAGATAATAATCTTGGCCATCTATACAAACTAAATTAGCAGCCATTAATGAAGAAATTACAAGACCACATAGAACATTGGAAAGACTCACCACTAACACTTATAGGAAGGGTAAATTGCATTAAAATGAATATCTTCCCAAGGAAACAATACCTATTTCAATCGTTACCAATTCACTTAACAGAGTAATTCTTCAAGGAACTAAAGAAAATAATAAAGAAATTCTTATGGAAATGGGGGAAACCGGGGATAGCGCTAGATAAATTAACAGAATTGTACAAACAAGGGGACTTACAGTTACCAAACTTTAAGAATTATTATAGAGCAGCACAATTAAGATACCTATCAGATTTTTATCAAACAAGGGAAAAACCAGATTGGACCAGATTAGAGCTAGATAAAATAGGAGAGAAGGTACCTGAACATATACTTTATAAATGGGATGAAAAGCTGGTGCAATATAGGAATTCACCAGTACTGCACCATCTGCTCAACATTTGGAAGAAGATTCATGTAGAAAGGAATAAAACAAATTATCAACTACCAAAATTAATATTGACACAAAATCAACTAATCCCTTTCACAATAGATAACCTTTCCTTTAGAGAATGGGAGAGAAAAGGGATCAAAAGAATAGAAAATTGTTTTTCGGGAAATAAATTATTATCTTTTGAACAAATGAAGGACAAATATCGTATAACTCACGGTACAATATTTGCAATCCATCAACTGAAAACCTACTTGAAGGACAAATTGGGAAGCAGACTGAGGTTCCAGAAGGAAGCAATTTTGAATATGTGATTACAGACACAATGATAATTAAAAGATTTATAACAAACATGTACATCAAACTGCAAGAGAAAGAAAAGTAGGAAACAAGCTGTAAACCCAAACAAAAATTGGAACAAGATCTAAACATAAAGATAAAGAATGAAACATGGGAAAAGCTATGCTCCGGAACTATGAGAAGTACAATAAACATGAGGTTACGCATGATACAATATAATTGGTTACACAGGCCCAAAAGTTAAATAAATGGGACCCAACAGTATCAGACAGATGTTTTCGTTGTAAGAAGGAAATGGGAACAACAGTACATCAAAAATGGGCATGTGAGAAAGTGGAAAAGTTTTGGGAAGATCTAAACCAAGTATTAAATAAAATCACAAAAAGCAAGATATCAAAAAATCCAGAGATCTTTCTTCTAAGTAATATAAGAAGTAAATAACTTGGACTTGATTTGGATGGAGCACAAAAAAGATTTATTATGATAGCCTTAGTTGTAGCAAAAAAATGTATTACGTCAATCTGGAAATTAGAAGATAGCCTGAGAATACAGCAATGGTACATAGAAATGAATAAATGTATTCCATTGGAAAAAAATAACATATAATTTAAGAAATAACATCACAGTATTCGAACAAATTTGGGAACCGTACATGGAACACAACAGAGAAGTCCTACTGCGGACCTCCACCGCCTAAAATGACAGAAGGAGAAGAAGACGAAATGAACTGACCCAGTATGTAAAAGTAGAGGACACAAATTTCTTGTTTTTTTTCATTGTGTAATGACATTGTTTAATGGGTTTGATGTATCATATAGGTCGAACGTTGAGTGGGTGGGGAGGGGGGGTGAAGGAGGGAGGGAAGGGAAGGGGAAAAAGGGGAGAAAATGACACTGTGTATATTCAAGAGGGAAATGTTTGTGTGTATTTTGGTTAGTATGGTTCAAAGTGTGAAAAATAAAAAAATGTTTTAAAAAAAGTGTAGGGATGGGTTCAATCAGCAGTGAATAGTTTTAACTGGTGCTGGTCATTCACAAAATTTGGACTATTTGCAATGTTCCTTCAGTGATGATGAGTATAATATGGCAAAGGTAAAATCTAAAATTACAACAAGGACATGGGAGTGCATCTAGCTCCAAGCCAACTCCATCACAATCCCGGCACATGTATCCTGCACTAACCAATTAAATCCCATTTTTCCTCTGCCTTCTCATCACCCCTTTATCAACACTGCCAACGGTATCCACCTCACTCCCTGACAAGAAGTGTTTATTTTTGTAAAGACTTTTCCTATAATTTGTTACATTATATTTAAAGGTAAAACTCTAAAGCATTAATAAATGTTTTATTATTTTATGGAAAAAATATCTGGTAATAAAGAACAAAACAAATTCAGAAATTTCCATTAAATATCTACACAATCATAACTGCAGTATACCAGATGGATGTACAAAAAAGTCTAATTAATAAATAGTTAGGATACAAGACAAAAATCCTGTGAAAACTATGTTATATTATCTGCAACTGACAGCCTAAATTGAGTATCTGAATTCTATTGTAGCACACATTTTCAGTTTCATCTTGCAGTGAATAACTTATGAATTAAGGTCATTATATTTAGGTCTCTTTCTAAACATTTTCAGCTTGAAGCATTTGTAATTTTCTCCAGAGATTCATTTTAGATACAAGTCTAGCTGAGTTCGGGAGATGATTGAATTTCATTTTTGGCATTTTTTATTGATCTGATTTTGCAGTTGGTACCTTTGTCAACTTAATTATATGAGGGGGAGCATGGATCTTCTGAATTATTTCTCATCACTGACACACAGCTAATGGTGAAGACATAATTGAGCTACAGTAGCACTCACTTTTATAACATCTTGTCAACATAGAAACAAGTAGCAATATAGCTACAGTTAAAACTGTCTATATTAAGCACTTACTTTAGGTGTGATCCATGATATTTGTTGCACATCTGGCATGGAAAAACCATCATTTTATTTAATTAGAACCAAAAATTCTGAACTGAACACCACTCAGAGCCTGCATAGAAATGGAGGAAAAAGATATGAATTAATCAATTATTTTAATGGTATTACTTCTATTTAAATATGTAATACACTGATCTACCTGTCTACATTATACTCACTTATCGTCTTATTTACAGGCTTGCTCAGACCATCACAGCTACAAGTCCTCATTTTCATCACGGTTTATTTCTTTATTTGTTGGCAATCATTCAGCTTCAAACGGCCTCAAATTTCTATTCAGTAAGATTGCTTTACTCAATGAAGAAACTGCAGAATTTTAAATGTAAATGGTATTTGGTGCAAATCAGGTTTTTATATCCTTTGCCACTAATTTTACAAAAACTTGAAGCTAGCCTCCTCCTAAAAGCAGCCCCGACTCTGAAGATTAATTAATTTGGACTTTCCTTCAATTCTGCCTCATTGTAGGCCTTTGAAGAGACTCCAAAAATTGAGTTGGGTCTTTTGGGATCAATGGTAAGAAGAAAGGGCAAGTTTGAGGAATGATTCAAAGAGAAAATGTTTGAAATTTCCTAATCTAAATAGAAAATACCATATTTGATGGTCCGCACATTTCAGGAGGAAATACTAAGAATTTTTTTTAGTGTATTTACAGGTAAGTTGGCGAACTAGTTCATCCTGTACTGCTGGCAGGGGCTGCTGTGGTCAGCCTTCTCACTGGGGGAAGTGAGTGGCACCGGCAGCTCTGGAAAGCACGGTCTTGTGCTGCTGGTGGGGGCTGCCATCGTCAGCCTTCTAACCAGGAGAAGAGAGCATCAGCGGAGCTGCTTTGGAAAGCATGGGCCATCCAAGGAAAGGTGGCCCATGAAGCCACGAGCCTGCTTCCTGGACAGCTGCAGCACCTCTTGCAGGCTTCTTGAAGCTGGGTGAGTAGCCAACGACCCGCTCAATTTCAACTTTGCATACAAGACCCAGGAAATAATTTTCTTTTTAAGATATTTTTATTAAGATTTACAATAATACAAAAATTAAACGGTATAATTATATAATAAAATACTAATTAAAAAAAAAAAGAAAGAAAAAAACCCATATATTCAAAACTCCAACCACTATACAAGGTTGGGAAAAAATCTAACATGTGGGAATCAAGTGACGACAACCTGAAAACAGAGAGCAGAGCATCGAAGGGAATGACAACCCTAAAACTTCAGATTATGATAATGGTCTATAAACAGGTCCCATATCTTTATGAAATTAGTATTTGAATTTTTAATGACATATCTAATGTTTTCTTAACATAAACAAGACATAATATCATTTAACGTGAGTGTGTGTGTGTGTGTGTGTGTGTCTGTGTGTGTGTGTGTGTGTGTGTGTGTGTGTCTGTGTGTGTCTGTGTGTGTCTGTGTGTGTGTAGGTGGAGTATTATCTTACCATTTAATCAAAATTGCACATCTGGCTATCAATGAAATAAAAGATAAAATTTGATTTTGAGTTGAAGTTATAAAACATCATCATCTTGAAATAATCCAAAAAGAGCAAGGTTCTAATTTAACCTTAAGAAACACTGATAATGTTTTAAAGGTATCTTGCCAAAATTTTTCTAAACTAGGGCAAGTCCAAAACATGTGAATCAAAGAAGCCTCAACAATTTTACATTTGTCACATAGAGGGTTTATATCAAAGTAAAAACTAGATAATTTAGCTTTAGACATATGTATTCTACGGACCACTTTAAATTGCAAAGTGTTGTGCACTAAAGGAGGTCGTATTAATCAGATTACAAATAGAGTCCTACACCTCATCTGAGAATGAAAGATTCAGATCCTGTTCCCGATCATTCTTGATCTTAACTAGCGAGGGTATCCCAAAATTTGAGCCAATATTTGGGGAAAAAAAATGGATCTTATAGCCCATCAAATACGGTAGTTCTGTGCAGTTTTCTATAATTGATAATCAGGCCACTTACTGGTGATGGATTACAACTGTCATTTAAGGTCCCCTTTTTTGTGTGATAATCCATTTTTTACTCTATTTTTCCAACTTTACCAAGTAAATCAGGGAAATTAAGTTTGGATACTTCCAGGTGCAATTGCTGCACTTTAACCATGCCTATCCCACATGAGTCACATACATAAAAGCATCCACAAGGTTGTGTTATGCATGTTTTTTCCTTTGCAGGCAGAAACTGCAGCTTTTGGGTGAGACCCATTGCATTTGCTCCAAACTTAAAAGAAAACGGCAGCTCATTGCCCAACTTTCAGGAATGAGAGAGCAGATAAAGTGTCCCTTCAATTTCCTGTCCACAGCAACTCCAAGTTGTACCTCTCAAAATGGAGCTCTATTCACTAAACATTTTTTCCTTTTAAACAACCACAAATGGCAGCTCAGAGACTTGGGAGTCACTCACAGGATGGGGATAGATTGGGCTGTACCATTCCATGCTGGGGATTAAATGATTAGATCCACCAGAGAGCATCCTGTTCCTCCAACTCCTCTCCCCATTTTCCCACTCCTCAATGACACCCTTCCCTGCTGTACTACAGAGAATCTATTTCAAGAATTGACTTGTTCCCAGGGATTAGTGTGAACATGAATTAACAGCTGTCAGCCCCAGAGGCAGATGTTATCCACAAATGACCAGGTAATGTTTTTGAGCAGAGCAGAAACTCTCCTGGCAATCTTTTTCAGCACCAATTATTCACCAATTTTTGTGATTCTTCAGACCATTCTGTACACAAGATAAGGATGAACTTCAATTACTTGGCAAATATTATTCAACATATTGAGTGGAATTTCAAATCAACAACTGAACCTAAAACAGAACCCCTCCACCTACAAATTCTTTGTGCGCTCAAGGAAACTTTTTTCCGTTTTATCTTTCTTGTACTCCAAACTCACTCCTAATACAGTACAGGAACAGGCCTTTCAGCCCATGTGTCTGCATTGAACATGATGCCCAAAATAAAGTCAACCTCTGCTGCTTGCATATGATATATAACCTCCATTCCCTGCATCTCCATGTGTCCAGAAGCCTTTTAAATGATACCATTGTATCTGCTTCCACCACTACTCCTGGCAGCCCATTCCAGGCACCAACGGCTCCCAGCACAAAAAACTTGTTCCACACACCTCCTGCAAAGTATCCCCTCCTAAATGTGTGTCGCCTACTACGTGAAACACAGAAGGCTGCAGAAAATAGTAAACATAGCCAGTTCCATCACAGGCTCTAACTTCCTAGCCATCTGAGGTGATGCCAACGTCATAAAGGACCTCCACCACCCTGGTCAACAACTGCTTCCTACTGCTACCTTTGTGCAGAAGTAACCGAAGCCTGATAAACCAGCACCTCTAAGTTCAAGATCGGTTCCTTTCCAACAATTATCAAAAGCTTGAACTTCCCCTTGGTCCACTAATCATGATACTGTCTACATTATTGTGTCATTTTTTGCACTCACACTACTGAGAATATTTCTATCCATTCATATATTTACTGTCTCTTTTAATTTAATTCAAATAATTTGCTATTATAATTTTATCTTCACAAGTATCTGCTCAACTGCACCAAGCAAGAATTTTGACACATGTGTACATTGTACAATGTGTATGACAATAGACAAATCATGGCCATCACACTTTTAGGAAAATAGATACTGACTGTCTACCTGTCAACTACACAACCAGAGAAGCCTACATATTTGACCACTGTTGCACCACCAAGAACTCATACTGTGTCATCCAACACCTGCTCTTTGCCAAGTCTGATCACTTCTACTCCTGATGTACAAGCAGAGGCCAAGGACCCCCACCATCTATGATGAAGATGGCAAAAGTATGGTGGAGGGAGGTGGAGGAGTACCTGCAGGACCAATTTGAATCAGTGGACTGGACCATATTCAAGAATTCGTCTTCAAATTCAAATAAATATGCCATAGGTGCTGCAGACTTCATCAGTATCCGTGTGGATGAGTGTGTGATCATGCATACATACTATAAGTGCCCTAACCATGGATGAACCAAAGGGTTCACAGTCTGCTAATGGCTAGATCCATTGTATTTAATACCAGTGATCCAGATCTCTATACGAAGACCAGGTACAAACAAAGAAGCACTTCTGAGTGAAGTTAGAAATAGAATCAGATACACACTAGCAATGGAAGGGCTAATATATCCTACAATCATAAATGGCTGTGATGCTTCAGCCCAAATGATCTGAACACTTCTTATGCTTGCTTTAAAAAGGAGAATTCAGCAAAACCAGTGAGAATACCTGCTGAATCTGGTGACCCTGTGATATCGGTTTTGAGGCAATGTCAGGGAATCCTTCACAAGGTATAACCTTCGCAAGGCATCAGGCCTTAATGACGTACCTGGCAAGGTATTGAAATTCTGTGCTTCCAAGTTGCTGGAGTGTTCATGGACATATTCAATCTCTTATTGCTGCAGTTGGAGATTCCCATCTGCTTCAAAAGAGCATCAGTCATACTGGTCCCCAAGAAGACCTGGGTATGCTGAGTGAGCTGCCTCAATGACTACTCATTCATCTACTGCAATGAAATGCTTTGAGAGGTTGGTCATGGCCAGAATTAACTCTGCAATTTGCCTATTGCCACAATCATTCCACAGCAGATGCAATCTCAATGGCTCTCCCCTCAGGGCTACATCACCTGGACAACAGCAATACCTAGATCAGGCTGTATTTCATCAAAGTCTCATATGGAGATGCCAATCCACAGGACCCGGAACAGGCTACAAAGAGGGTTATGAACTCACCCAGTGTCATTATGGGCATTAATCTTCCTCCATTAAGGGCATCTTTAAGAGGCTGTGCCTCAAGAAAGCAATTTCTATCAACAAGGATCCTCACTACCCAGGCCATGTCCATTTCTCACTGTTACCATCAGTGAGGAATACAGCTTCTTCCCCTCTGCCATCAGATTTCTGAATAGACAATGAATCTATTGACACTACCTCACTTTTCCCCCTTTTTACACTAATTAATTATTTTTTTTAATTTTGTATTTATGGAACTAATTTATAGTAATTTTGCATCTGTAATGCACAAAATTGCTGCCACAAACAACAAATTTCAATAAAACCCAATTTGGATTCTGATTCAATGACTCCCATATTTTATTAATTTCTGTCAGGTCTCTACTCAACCTCTGATGCTCAAGAGAAAACAACTCAAGTTGTTCAACCTCTCCCCATATCTCATACCCTCAAATCCAGGTAACATCCCGTTAAATCTCTTCTCTACTCTTTCCCCTGTCAGGCCCATTGCAAATTTCAAATAGTTCTCCTAAATCTTTCCTTAACCTATCCTTTATTACCAATGGTCCCCAAAGACCCACCTCAATTTCTGGAGTCTCTTCAAAGGCCTTGAATGGGGCAGAATTTGAGGAAAGTTCAAATTAATTAATTGTTGGAGTTGGGGCTGCTTTCACAAGGAGGCTAGCTTCATTTTTTGTAAAATTAGTGGCAAAGGATGTGTAGAAACCAGAACTACACACAATAATCCAAGCGCAAGCCTAAGCAAAGTTTAATATAGTTACAACATGACGTTCTTTATTTTATATTCAATGAACTGCCCCATACCATACAACTTCTTTACCACCTGATCGATCAGCATGGCCACTTTCAGAGAGTTTTGAATATCAACCTCTAAATCCCTTTGTAGATCAATACTTTTAAGAGACCGGCTGTTAACTCTATACTTTCATCCTGAAGTACCAAATTGCAGCACCTTAGATTTGACAGATTAAACTCCTCTTGTTTTAATGCGTATAAAATGCTTTGGGATTCTATTTGATTCTGCTCACCAAGGATATATCATGGTACCTTTTGGACTTTGTAATGCTCTCCTCAAGCTCTTCCCTGCAACCTTTGTATTTCTCTCAGGGCTTATCCAAATTTAGCTTCCCAAACTTTAAACATTCTTTCTTTCTCTTTTTGACTAAATTCATAACCTCTCTTGTCATCCAAGATCTTCTTACCTTCCCTTCCCTTTTCTTCTTCCTTTCTGCAACATATTGGTCCTAGACTTCAGATAGTTGTAGTGTCAGTTTTAGACTTCCTCGAAAGCAGCTGCTCCCAGTTAACTCTCCCACACTTCCGCCAAATAATGTCATAATTTGTCCTCCTCCAATATTGAATTTTCCCATAAAGTCCAGGCTTATCCTTATTCACCAAATATCCTGAAACTTCAGGACTTATAGTCACTATTCCCAAAATGCTAACTCGCTGAAACTCCAATCGCCCGGCCACATCGCATTTCAAAAGCAAATGTTTTATTATACCCGATGTGTCTGCAAGCTGTTTGGTAAGATGAGGCTCACAGCCAATGGAAGAGCTACTTTTGTCCAACAATGCAATCATCCGTTTACACACAGGTGCTAAGAATTCTTTCTTGCCAGGATAGGCACTTCAAAGTTTTCCTGTGCAAGGTCTCACTCAGATTTTGTACAAGTTTATCCAGGTCCCAAAGATCACATCTCAATAGAATTTGAAAATGAAAAAAATTTGGAAAGATCTTTCAAACATTATCAGTGATACTCAAGTTTAAATTAGAACCTTGCCCTTTAATTGCTCTATCTATTTGGATCATTTCAAGATGATGATGTTGTGGTAAACCATAGTATGTCCGTTTAGCTGTCTGGACACGCGCCTTGGCTGACTGTACCTATGGTTCATCCCACAGACTCCTGAATAAAGGTGACTGTTCCACAGTCCCCCTCCCCAGTTCAGGACAGACGAACAGCATGGACATGCCTCTATTCTATTGCTAATAAAAACCTGACAGTTTTACAGAACTTCCAGTCTTTTGGAGTTACTGATGGTGCATCAGATGTTTTACTGACTCCAACTCAAAACTGAATTATATCTTTTACTTCATTGATAGCCAGATGTGCAATTTTGATCAAATGGAAAGATAATACTCCACCTACACATACCCAATGTTCAAATGATATTATGCCCTGTTTACAGTTAGAAAAAATTAGATATGCCATCAAAGAATCAAATATAATCTTCCAAAAGACATGGGGCCTATAATCTTAAGAATTAAGTTTGCTTTGAAACTTTAGTGCTACGGTGTCCATTTCCAAGTAGTTATCACTTGATTCCTATATGTTAACTTTTAACTTGCTTAATGTTAGGGTTTTTTTTTTGAATTTTTTTTTGTTTTGTTTTTCTTCTGAGTTTTTTTGTGGTTAATTCTATTCCTCAATATAAAAAATATATAACTGTACTATTTAAGTATTTATAATGTACAATATAAACACCAATAAAAATATTTTTAAAAAAGAAAATGACCATGAGAACTGCAACATCAATGCACTGCTTAACTGGGAACCAATTTTCATCTCTAAGCAAAAGATAATGTATTATGATAAGAGCTGCAGTTTTGAATTATCTTATGTTTACTGGGAGGCTGGTTAAAAAAAAACTTTCTACAGCGTAGCTGATGCACTATTGGTGTATTCAGTATTAAGAGTTATAACAAAATAAATCAATGCAATCAATTTATAAGCAAATGTTCTTTTCTGAAGAAGTCAACACAAGAATAGGACTGGCACTATTTCTTGGTGCCTCATTATAATTCTGCACAATGTGAATGGGCTTAACTGATTCTTTGGGCTCTTTATTTTCAGTGTTTGCCCTTTAAACTCTTGGATTGTGCTATCATTTCAGATCAGAATTTTAGACTTCCAAGGGCAATACTACCATAACTCCAAAAACAGCTGCAAAGAAAAATAAATAATATTACCATTTTAATACAGAGCCATATTAAGTGCATATGAAGAAGTTGGCTACACGTTGATTCTCATAGAAGCATAAACCATGAGATATAACAATTTTTTTTTAAATCACTTCTTTATATTATTAGTTGAATATTCACTCTCTTACATCAGAGTAATTAAATATATTGCGCAGTGTGGAGAGTTGATTCCTGATGTTTGGAGCTATTGTCATCAGCTCCTTTCCAGCTGCTGGCATTGAAAACATGCCCTACAGTCTCTGCACACAGCCGTCTCCAACCAAAGCTGCAATCCAACATTCCACAATTTTCCATATTTTCCAATATGTTTATTTAATGCCTAACCCAGAAAATGCAGCACTGTGTTTTCCACTGATAACGTTTACTTCCATTTTCACCATGTTTTTTTTTAAATTGAGGAATTTTGTTTTAAATTGAAATATTAAGGGGAGATGCAGAAAGGCAAGGCCAAATTTTAAGAGGTGGGATTTCTGGGAGAAACCACAGCTATGTCGACAACAGAATATTGCATGAAAGAAGAAGCAGGTTGTACAGCAAAGGTGTCAGCATCAGTAATCATTCCGACAGGAAAAGCTTTTCAAAATAAAATCCCAAACAACAGATTTATACAAAGCTACCACTATTTAAACAGTGACATTTGTTAAACACTGCAATATTTTTATGGGGCTCTTTCCAAGAAAGTATATTCAAATAATATTAGCTAACAATTAATGTTTACTGCAATCACAAAGTACAGCTAAGATTACGTTCTCTACACAAAGTCTAACTTCACTGAAGGTACTGTATGTCTTAATTATATGTTGTAAAGCCCCTTTAATGCCATAACGGCATAAAAGGTAGTGACTGCTTTTAAGCAGCCAAGTGTAGCACACCACTCTGCATCAACAAAGTTCCGATAAATAGCAATGATCAGGAAATCAACTATGTCACTGGTTTGACTGAGTGTGAAACAAAGATGAAGAAACTAAAGAATATTCTGTACTTCAGTTGGTGCCATGGGATTTTCAAAGATCATTAAAGATCTCCTGGAACATGAAAACATGACAACACTGTAGAAAAGAAGTACATCATCAGGAGCACTGTACTCTTTTAGTACTAAATTACAAGCTCAGTGGTAAGCTGAAGTTTGAACACACAGGAATAGAAATTCAACAGGGCAATACAGATCTTTAATTTTTTACAGGTTTCCAATCGCCCACAATTTCAAACACAACATTGCATCCTTATGTGGCTCATAGATCTTCCTGCAGGCTAAGAATTTGTAAAAATTCATCGCACTGAATCTGATTTGTAGAGATTCCAGGTTATATTAATCCTATGCAGGCAAGGAAAGAGTTCTAGATATTATTTTATATTCTTTGCTAATTGTTCAGCTAAAATTGTGTGGATGTGGTGGATGAGCTTTGAACTAATCGAGATTCCCTTTTTTTTCTAAAGTGGCTGAGCATAAAATACGTTAGCGTGAAGGAATGTCCACATTGCCCATGGAATGTCAGCATCAAGCATTCTTAAATGAGTTAGGTGGAGAATAAATCTCTCTGTACTGCCCCAACAACGTGCCATAAAACACTAGTGCGACATTTCCATTTCCCACACAGTAGTGAGATTGTCAGTTTGGTGCCATCCAACACCAATCATGAATAGTGTGGAACCATTTACCAGGAGCTAAAGTGAGGCCAGCTCAAATTTTTTCTTTAGATTCATGTCCAACCAAGAAGGAAAAGGAGACTTCCATCCATTCACTCTGAGCAGCAACTGGTTCCAGCTCTTTAACTCGAAAGGTCATTGTGCCTCATGCTGGATGTTCCAATTGCCAAGATCATTCAATTTATAATAATAAAACAAGCTCTAAAATATGTTTAATTAAATGTTTACTTAATGTTAATGAGAATTGATAGGAATGTGAAGGACATTTTAACAATCCTCATTAGCTTGTGTGAGTTGTTCCTGTAACCTCTCTGTAGAAGACTGATTAAGAATCTTGTTACATGGGAATAAAGGGTACAATTCCCAGTGTTACCTCTGCTCATAAAATTATTTGTTTGAGTTGTGAGTCACAGAACCAATGTCAAGTTTTAGCCCAGTGATTCAGTACAATGCTGTCATTAAATAAACCTTCTGATTTACTGTCAACCTAAGTGTGGAAGGAAGCTCAACCCCGTCTGCAATCCCATATTGAAATCACTAGGGAAATAGTCCTGACAACTCTAGTGATGCTTTAGAAATTGTAAAATTATGGAAATTAGTTCAACACTTTGAGATTCATAATCTATTTGAATATTGTAAAGGATTTTTAATCTCAAGTGGAATGCTATTTTAAACAGCGATTTCAATAGGCTCAGTCCTGGTATAGGATGCATTTCAGTGTGTTACTAATCTGTCATTTAGCCTCAGTTGCTGTCATCACGTCTGCAGGTGGATGTTTAAGAATGGCTGGGATTGCTTTCGGCCCACTTTCCATGAGCTTATGACAAATGGCCATCAACTCCCTGCAAGAAATTAAAGGGAGCCCTTCAGTATTGCATCCAGGTTTACATCATTTTTCTGTTGTGTGACAGGGAGAACAACTTCCAGAAACTAGGAGAACACCAGCAGCCTTTTCTGGTCCAGTGATCATGAAGTGAGCAATTGTTTACGAAACTTGTCAAGAAATTCAAGCATTTTCTTTTGCTATGTGTGCAGCGTGGGAAAGAGGATTGAAATCAATCAAAGTACGGGGATGGCAAATGCAAAGAAAATGTTTAAAGCATCCAGTGTCAAAAAGTTAAAAACATAAAATAATTAGTTGCATAGATTTTTTTCAATGTAATTCTTTCAAAATTGGTGAAACTCTGAGAAAGGTGCTCAGTTTTAAGTGCAAATTATATTTATATTAAATTGAGCTTTTATGATGTTTTCAACAGTTCAAAAAACCACGCTAAAGCCTGATTCCTAGCCCCACCTATAACAATGACTAAGCAGGATTTTAGGAAGAATTTTTTAAAAACCAACAGAATTCCTATAAGGAATATTTAAATAAAGTTTGTTTTAATTGTTGAAATAAGCATATTTCTCTAACTCGAGATAATGGCAAAGTATGTGTACAATTTTAGTACATATAAAATTGGGTTACAAACAGATAAGGAATTGAGACCATGATTAAAGAATATTGAAATCATGTTGATTTCAATTTTCTTTAATCATGGTCTCAATTTTTCTAATTTCAATTACATTAATCAAACTGCACTCTTACCATTCTAAAATGTATTAAGAAATAATTTTAAAGCCACTTTTTAAAAAAAAACCTTTTCAAAATGCTGCCAATGGCACTGGTTCATTTCTCTTGATCCAATTGGTGACTGAAATTGAGTTTGATTGGAAGCTCAGGAAAAAATAAACAATACAATGAACCCAATTTCCATCCCTTTCATTTATCACACCATAAATATCCTTTGTTCTCTGTGACAAAATGGTTGGTTTCCACTGTGAGCTCAGGTGTTTCCAGTTGTGTGTTCCTTGCCTCTAAAAGTTAGGTTCCAATGTCTGCAAATCATTTGCCACAAAACTCAAATCCAAGAGTTCATTAGAGTTATCAGAAAAAGAGCTTGTCCATCACCAATGTACATCCTACTTTGGGAAAAATAGATATTAATAAAAATAAACCAAGGTTACTAAATGCATAACATGATTATGAATGAACTAATTATTGATTAAAGTAATATTCAAGATTTTTAATAAGCCAGCTGACTTTTGTGACAAAATGGTAGACTCATATTTATGCAATGTTTCATATTTATGCAGCCTTTATTTTCTTCACTTAGTGAATAATTTTATTGCTTTGGCTGTTAGATCAACAGTGGAAGCTTTTTCTATACTTTCACCCATTAAAGACAATAAGGAGCAAGATAGATTTCTCTATCGTTTCATTTTCCCATTGTTAGTCAATGAGACATTGTGTGTAGACATATGTTATTTTAAAAAATAGCAGACCTAGGAGTGATTACAAAGAGTAATCGCTCTGAGTTCAGATGATGCCATAAACTACAGAGTGAAAGCCTGCTGTTTATAACCTTTATCTGAACTCTGTGATGAGATTACAGCCTTGGAATCACTTTCATTCATCTGATAGTTTTATTATTCAAGTTGATCCCCCATGGCATTGCTTAGATATTTGTATAGCTGTGCCTGCTCTGCTACTGGTGCACACTGTTCATCAAGCCATGATTACAAGTAACATGCAAGTAAGATCCTTGGTTGCTCGCTCTCTCTCTCTCTCTCACACACACACACACACACACACACACACACACACACACACACACACACACACACACACACACACACACACACACACACACACACACACACACACACACACACAATTTGTCATACAATTTTACAGCATGGAAACAATTGTCCATGCCAACCAAGTTGTCCACCAGACTGATCTCATTTGCCTGAATTTAGCCCATATTCTTCTAATCTTTTCCTCTTCATGTACCTGTTTAAATATTTTTTAAATGTTATAATTGTACCTGCCTCTATCATTTCCTCAATATGCTCTTTTCATATTCCCACCATCCAGTCCTTCCATCTTACAGCCTTTTATTTTGTCCATGAGATTCTATGCTATTATCACCATTCATAATTTATCCTTCCTACTTAAATTGCAGCACAGTTGGGGTTTTTTTTTGCCTGTACATTATCCTTCATTGTCTCAAAAAAAGCCACACAAAAAAATGCAGATGCTAAAAATCTGAAATAAAAGTGGAAAATTGAGGAACTACTTAGCAACATAAAAAAAGGAATTAACATTTCATGTCAATGACCTGACATTTGAGAGAAACTGTGCTTCTTTAAAGTGGGAATTTCCAGAGGAGAAGTGGTTGTGAAATAACTGCAGATGTTCTAAAATCTTTAACAAGAAATGAAATGCTAGAAATATTCAGTAAATCAGGAAGCATCAATGAGGATAGAAGTGAATGGTTCAATTCATTCAGATGATAAGTTAACAGGCTAAAAAAAAAAATTCAAACAAAAATGCTTTAAAAATGAAGGGGTTTTGAACTGAAATATTAACTCAGATTCTCTTTCCACATATGCAGCCTGGCCTTTTGAGATTTTTTTTAAATTTCCCATTTCCAGTATTTTTGATTTTTTTTAAATTTTCATCTTGAAATTTGGCACTGAAACATTTGAAAAAGTCAAATCCATGTTTCTGGCAACAGATATTGAGGTCCTAAAAATTGATTAATTTAAAATACTTTTAAAGTGTTTATCCTGTGGGATAAATATTGGACTCAGAGAGTGGTTATTACCTAAAACCTCCAGCCAGAGGAGTTTATGGCATCATTATGTGAGGCATGCAGGGATACAGTCCAAGTGCAGGCAATGGGATTCATGTAGATGGCCAGGAAGGTTGGCATGGATGAGTTGGGCTGAAGGTCCTATTTCTGTCCTGAACAATTCTACGACTATGACTTAAATAGATATAAAAATTGATGATAACTAAAAGTTCCTACATGAACTAGAACAATTCCAGCTAATATAAATTATTTAAAATTCCACTCCAAGGAACATATCCATTCTTTGCAGTATCAGATTTAACCCATACAGATTGCTCTAACAGATTGTTGGAGAAATTGAAACTCCTTTGAGATTCTTCACCTGACTCGATGAGAGGTACAATGTTAAATCAATTCCCTGAACAAACCAACAGCTGAGTTACATATGGAAGTCCCAGCAGTTAAGCATTGGCTGATACTCTGCACAAAATCTGAACCACTTCCTCAGACCATGCTAGTCTTTTTCAAGCGGTTCCAAATTTCCCTTTGCAAGTGCAGATAAGTTCAACACTCCTGCACGAACGCAGAAGTTAATAGCTTACTAGGCCACTCTATACATGATTGTGTTCCTGTCCTCCAGTTTCACACACGAAGATACAGTAAGAAAGTGAATTGTTCATACCGCAAGGTCCATGTGGAGTCTCACAGTAGAGCTGGAACTTGCTGAAAACCTCTTTTATTATATGTCAGTTAACATCAAGTTAAAACAAGTCTTGATTTTAAATGTTTTAGGTAATACAAATTTTAATAATGTTAATATTTGTTTAATATTTGTGTTCTTTTAATTATTGAATATATTTTTAATAGTTTTTAAGTGTCATGGGACATTCAAAACCATTGGAAGGGCAAATCTGGGACTGTGACTTTGCCTTCAGTCAGGATTCTTAAAAAATATATTTTTGTTAGTCAGGCCCAGCTCTTTTCTAGCCAGTACATGTAGGTCACTGTAGATTCTGACCAATAAGGCTTACACCACGAAAGGCCTTGCTGTTCAGCTCCAGAATGCTCTTAGTTAACAAGATTAATTTTCCATATTCAGACAAGTTAAGCAAGCAACAACAATATAGTTCTAGTTAAACAAGAAAATGTGCAGATGTTGGGGTCGAGTACAATACACAAACGTGTTGGAGAAACTCAGTAGGTCACACAGCATCTATAGGAAGTATAGGTTAACCAATGTTTCAAGCCTTGGCCCTCCATTGTCCAAAAGAAACATAGTTCTGTTGCTTGTAGACAATGAACCCCACTCAGCCTGCAAATTCAAGGACATTGCTTGGAATTTGAACCTTGAGAATATTTCCCCATATAATATACTGTAATCAATGCATCATTATGTATTTTCACTTCAGGGGTGGAGGTTCTCCTTTAGCTTTGTGTGCAGAGATTAATTAACCCTGGAAAATTCTCCATCCATTAAAATTGTCAGTTCTGACCAAGGTTCTTCAACCTGATTCAGTAACTAGTTTCTCTCTCCTCAGAAGCTGGTTGACAGATAGTTCTTCTAATTTCCGTTTTTGTGCCAGAAAGTCCACCTTTGCATTGCAATTCCCAATAAAAGTATGAATTATCCTTCAGTGCTGCATTATTCAATTGTAATTCAAATGTTATGAGTCTGTTGTTATAACACATATATAATCAAATGATTATATTATTTAATCATTACCACTTCTTTAGATGCTTAAAATTCAGCAATCAAGATTACCTTAACACTGCCACCAAAGATCAGAAGATTCCCAACCAATTAAGGCAGTCCCTGAACTCTCACTCACAATGACAGAGTGGATCATTATTTTCACTCCTAGGTTATATTGCCATGGCATCAGCAAATGATACAGCACTTTATCCAAAGAGATTATAGTAAATTTTCATTCCTATTTAGATTATATTTTTGATCATAGCATCTTTGCCACAGGCATTGTGACAAGGTCTTTGTTCATTGTGTGCTATTCCACCCAGCCAGTCTGTTGAAAATTCAGCAGGCTCCAGGAATATGCTTCTTCTAACCAATAAAATGCAAGGTATTTGGGACATAGCTGTCAATTTTAAGGCTAAATATTACTTGAGCAGAGCTTTCTTGAATTTATCAGCCAAATTTACAACAGTATTGACGAGATAACTTATGTGGAATAATATTTTAAAATCCAAATGGCTTTTGACATAACCAGTCATAACATACTTAGCAATAAAGTGCATGAAAGTTACCCATCAAATAATAAAGTGAAATGGCTTCAATCTTGTCTTAGGAGATGACTTGAAAGAGCTGCTTTTAATGGATTATTCTCTAACAGCAATGTGATTGACGTTGGTGTTCCTTTAGGCTCTCTGCTGGTTTCTTTACTGTTCTCCTGTTATATGACCTGCCAAAAGACCTAAACTCATTCCAAAGTCTATTTATATGTCCATGACATCGTTGTATTTTATGCCCAGAAATGTGTGTCGTCCACTGGTAATATTTTACTTTAACATATCTAGTTAAAGTTTCACAGCACAATCAATTTCACATAGATACAGTCTTGATAAAAGCAAATTATGGCACTGTCTACAAATTGTTGCTTGGTGCCAGTTTTGTACCTTAGGGAGTCAGTAATGATGCTGTTCCTTTAAATCTGTCTGCCTTCGAGTCTGGGTTATGCACAATTGTTTTATCATTTACGAGTTATTGTGCGTAATTTGTGCTTTATATGCCATTGGTCACAAAATATGCTCCTAAATAGGAATGAAAACCAACAATTTTGAAGAGGTACAATTAATTCATCAATAAATATTGGGTTTTATCTTCAAAATGATGAAGGAAATTGAAACTCTCGGTTTGGTTATATTGCTTATAGCAATGGGAGTACTGATGATTCTTCTCAGGTTCCTCCTGGGATTATCAGTCCACAACCAATCTAATTCATTCAACATGATGTCAAGGAACACCAAAGGGTCTGGGTACAGGAAAGAGTCTGGAGTCATCAATTTCCTGACTGCAGTAGTTAGCGACCTGTGTTCTAGAATAGGCATATCTGTTATAAGCTGCAATATAAGTGCTATATCATTGATATTTACCAGCAATGGGGGAGTTTTTCGTGGTATATCCTTCTTCTTTCTTTGGCTTGGCTTTGCGGACGAAGATTTATGGAAGGATAATGTCCACGTCAGCTGCGGGCTCATTTGTGGCTGACAAGTCCGATGCGGGACAGGCAGACGCGGTTGCAGCGGTTGCAAGGGAAAATTGGTGGGTTGGGTGTTGGGTTTTTCCTCCTTTGTCTTTTGTCACAAGGAATACGACAAATTCAAACTGATTACACTGGACAACATTTTGCTTCCTAAACACTTTTGGATGTACCTTATGGATTTTGGGGTGCTGATCACGAAAATTGCCTTAAAATGTTCCTATCGGTTTTTAGATATAATCTCTTTTTTGTGATTTCCTGTCATAGTTTAAGTCTATTTCAGGCGTACAAAACCATGAACAGCAACATGCCATTGAAAATTCATTTTATGCATTCATACTTGGACCTCTTCCCTGCTGATCTTGGTGCAGTCAGTGATGAACAAGGTGAAAAGTTTCACCAGGACATTTCAACCATGGAAAAGCAGTATTGGGGCAACTGGAATCCATCAGCACTGGCCGCTCTTTGTTGGACACTGACAGAAGAGGCATCAGATGCTGAGTACAAACAAAAATCAGCAGCAAAACATTTTTAGGTCAGTTGAACTAATACAATGCGTCAGCAAAATTCAATAACAGTTAATTTAATGTTTTTCCAACTTTCTTTGTGATATAGTAAACCTGAAATTATATTTGTGTTCATCTTAAAGTTGTCTATCATAATCCCCCATTTTTTTTAGGAAGAAAACCCTTCTGAAAAAATTTATTGTCCAATGTTATTTGTTGTCAAATCAATGTCACCTCAACCATTAACAAAATGATAGAAGCTGCCAAATATTGCAAACAGCATTTATTTAGCAATAAAGGTAAATCCAAAAATTCCAGCTGATGAAAATCTGAAATAAAAACAGAAAATGCTTGCTATATTCAGTTCCTGTGGAATGAGAAACATTGCAGATTAAAGACCCTTTGTCAGATTAAGGGACTGTGTGGAAACTGAAATGAATAGGTATCTCAGGAAAACACTCCAATGGTCATAATTCTACCTTGTAAACGAAAATAGCTGAGGTCCCACAACATTGCTACAGAAGTTCTTCAGCCATGTTTAGCTGCTTTATCATTGACCTTCCTTCCACCTTAAAGCCAGAACTGGGAATATTCCCCAATGATTGTATAATGTTCAATTCTATTTGAAGCAGCTCACAAGTGAAGCAGCCTGCTCCTGAAGTGCAGCAAGACTTGCACCACATTCTGGTATGGGCTGAATAGTGCCCTCCCAAGTTTATGCCAGAAAAATGACAAGCAATAGTAACTCCAAAAAAAATGAAAATCTAACCATCTCCTCTTGAAATTCACTGGCATTCCATTGATATCATGGGGCTGATCACTGAGCTGGTCAATACTATTAATACCATGGTTCCAAGAGCAGGTGAACGGCTAGGACTTCTGCAGTGAGTCACTTAGTTCCTGCAACTCTAAAGATTTTAATTGGCTGCAGAGTACGAATCAGGGATGATAGAACGATCCTCACTTGCTACAGTGGTGAACAACAATATCTTCACAATGCCAGTTTTTGCCCTGCCTCAGATTCAGAACGTTATTCAGTGGTCAGGCATTCCAAATTGTAGAAATTAGGTTATGTCAGGATGTAATTCCTTAAGGCTTATGAAGAAATTCCATTGTTAGATTAACATTCTGCTTCAAGGTCTCACCATCTTCACCATCTCCAAACACGAGTTTTATGGAACTGTTTACTTCCATTGCCTCTTGCTCCATCTGGGTGAGAATCTCGCACGAGGGTGTGTTTTCCTTAGACAATTTTTCATTCTCATTGTGAGCTGGCTTCTCCTGCAGGTACAGAAAGGGAGATACCAGAATATTTCTATTTATATAACACAAGGTGGCCATAGGTAAAAGGAGATGTTTTCAATGGTTAGAGATATGAGATGTTTTAATGACTGCTCTGAATGCTGAATAAGAAGGGAGAAGACACACCATGGATGGGAAAAGGAATGGGCAGTAGTAGCATACGGGTGTAATACTGAACTGAAACAGAGTCTGGTCTATTGATCTAGAAACAGTTTAATTTACATATACTTAAGTTAATAACTTGAAATACATGGTTAATATGATGAATGGTGACCAGATAATTACAAAAAAAAAAACTGTCTGGTTCTCTTGTGTCCATTTGTGGAAGGAAAGGTATTGTGCTTACCTGATCTGATTGATGGATGATCTCAAATCCAAAGCAGTGTGATTGACTTTTAACTAAAATAATCTAGCAAATCAGTCCATTCAGAGACAATTAGGGATAGGCAACAAAAAAAAAGGGCTGGTCTTACCTGTAATGTTAATGCTTACAAAAAATACTCACTTGTGAGATCATTACATTTCTTATAATACTATGTACATACTTTGCTGTGAGGTTTGTGCTACCTACCTAATCTGTTACCTTTTGCCTTGCTAGGTTGTAGAGAAAATAGATCTCTCTTGGCCTTGCCTCAAACTACAACACTTTCAATGAACCGCTGGAAATCTGGGTTCATATGAAATTTCAAAAAGTAGATGTTAACACGCAATTAGATGGTGAACTCCACCTTTAAAATATGTTTAGTGCTGGAAGAGCAGAAAGTATTCTAATGAGGTGAATGCACAACCTAGTGATGACACTGCCGGCCAGGAGTTGCAACTTATTTTAAAACAAAAAGTTCTGCAAATGTTGGGGAATCATCATCATTATCTTTAAACATCAGTTCATATGAAAGTCAAGAATGACCTGTTGAGTTACCCAAAAGTATTAGAAAATCAATTGAATTCAGCATTGTCCTTTGCAACCAGAAGCAGATATACTTAATTCCATGGTGGCATATCTCATGGACTTTGGGAAGATATATCCAACAGTGCTGCAGTTGGCATTGTTTTCTCACAGCTTCAGAGACCCAGGACCCATTCTGTTGTTAGGTGCAATCTATGTTAAATTTTCATGTTCTCTTTGTAACTGCATGTTTTTTGATTGCTGGGCATTGGTGCTGTTAGGCTATTCTAAATTCCCCCTAACTGTAAGCAAGCAACAAAAAGAAATAAAATGAAGTTAGAGTCACAGGGTGGGTTACACAGCATGGAAGCAGTCCTTCAACCCAACACATCCATGCCAATCAAGTTACCTACTTCAGCTACTCCACTTTGCCTGTATTTGGGCCATATCTTTCTAAACCTTTCTTATCCATATACCTATCTAGATCTCTTTTATGCATTATAATTGTACCTGGCTCCACCACTTCATCTGGGAGCTGATTTAATATACCCATCACCCTTTTTGTGAAAAACATGCCACTGAAATCCTTTTTAAATCTTTCCCCACTCACTTTAAACCCATGACCTCTAATTTCAGCTTCCTCTATCCTGACTTTGGCCATCCACCTTATTAGAAACCTCATGATTTTATAAACCTTGAAAATGTCAACCATCAACTTTCTTCATTCCAGAGAATACAGTCCCAATATCTCAATTTAAAGCAGATGCTTTGATTGTAGTGTACACAAAAATGCTGGAGAAACTCAACAAGTTACATAGTGTTCTTTATGTAGCAAAGATAAAGATACTTAACTAACATTTCGAGTCTGAGCCCTTCATCAAGGTTTGAGCAAAACGTAGACAGACACTGAATTAAAATGTTGGGAAGGAGCACAGGGTCACAGGCAAGAGGTCATAGATGGATATGGATTGGAGGGCAAGTATTGAGTCTCTCCTCAAAGCTCAAGCCCTCCACTCCTAGTAACATCTTCGTGAATCCTTTCTGCATCCTTTCTAGTTGATGAGCATTTGAGAGAATAAATTGCGAGGCTATAGGAAATAAGGGGATGGAATAGGATTGCTCCACAGGAAGCTAGAATGGACTCAGTGGGTCAAATGGCCTCCTTCAGTAAGTAATTATACATTACAAAAAAATGGCAGAGCAGATAGATGTTCTTGGGTAGTGGCTAAGAGACAATTTGATAGCCTCAACCAATGAGATTATGCATTTTTGGGCTGCTCTGAAGTCCATCATTATTCCCATCTGAGAGGAGACTTTGACTTCCATACCAGAAATCACCAGATTTGTTTGAGAAGTTTGATCAAGGAAACCAGGAACCAATTGCCTGCAAATAAAAGAAAATTCTAGAGTGTTTCAAGAGAAATGAAGGAGCCTTACGGAACCAACAATAAAAATCCAGGGCCCAAGGTGGTGTCTATCTCCTCTGTATTCTTTCTAGACATGGATTACATATGGTACTGGAGATATCATCAATGTTGTCTCTAAATTACCCTCCATTTCCTTTAGCAAGATAAATGAACTAATAAATGATGTGTCCTCTCCCAGCACTGAAGCCATAATTATAACCATCAGTCGCTTCCGGTGAACATGCCTATCATCAGACTTCAAAACAGACACTCTACTCTGAACTCTGTCCAAGCAGGAGAACAAAGGTTGGGAAAGGAAAAGGTACAAGGATGTTCTTGAAATTTACTTGATAAAGTGCAACTTTAAAGGGACCCCCCCCCCACCCCCCCACCCCCCCCCCCCCCCACAGCCCTTACCATGAAAAATGGAGGTGGATCATATAAGATGGCAATGAAAACTTTGGGTTTGTCAGTTCCAGCATAAATGTGGAATTAGGGTACCATTCAAGATCCTCTACCACCTACTCTGTAAATCATCTCATGCCTAACCTTGGAAGAATAGGTGGTTCCAACATTGGCCTCACCAGCCTCATGAGAACCCAGTTAACAAGAATGGAAGCAAGTCATCGTTGAATCCAAGTAACTGATTTAGAGAGAAGAGAGTAAAATGATCCTACTGTGTCCTTAACATGAGTCTGTGCACAATATAGCATTACTTCTTTTGACCACTTACCAGTAATTTAACTGGCATATGTTAAGGTTAATTAGAAGACTCTTCCCCTGCAGATGAAAAGTGTTTGCAAATAATTTGCTCCTCTCCATTGTCAGAAAAAAATAACAAAAATAAATAGCTTTTGCTTTTAATACCTTTTCATAAAGCTTGTCTACTGAGCCATTGTGAAGTGTGAAGTATGCAATGTCATAAATAGTGGCAGATCACTGCTTTTTGAGGGCCACTAAAGATGTAAGAACACAGGGTTTTTATTTTCATATTACAAATTACTTCATTGAATGACCCACTATGAGAATTTGGAGTTTCGATAAGAGAACATGACAAAGTTTATTAATGAAATAAAAACTGAGTCAATCTGATCTCTCAGAGGATGGAACTCAGTTCAACTAAATGACTAAACCTGTCTGTTTAATAATGGAGTTATGGATAAGCAACGTAGTTTTAGTGTCAGTTGTTGTTTTATATAACCTTACTTCCTCAAATGGTCAAAGGGTTGCCATGTGACAGATGCAATATGTCAGTATAAATCCCACGTGTAGAAGTGCAGGCAACATTGAAATAAGAAACAAAGAAAGAAAGAACAAGCTGACAATCCATGTTAAAAATTAATTTCCTTGATAATAAGGCCCGTTTAGGATAATTTGTCAGTAACTGGAAATGCATGAGTGGCAGTGAGATGTGGGGTATAAACAATCTTAGCAAGCCTCTGAATTTGTGGGTATGTCAGGCAAATTTAAGTTCATCATAAAAGAATTCTCTGCAACTGTATTTCAATATGACATTTTTATGGTTTCTTATTTTCTAGCCCATTGCAGTCCCAGAGCCTTGGCATGATTTATGCAGCCTGGCAGTGGATAATCTTCTGTATAAGATATACTGGCCTCTGGAGATTTAATTTCTTCCCTCACTTCTGCTGACAGCATTTGCGCTTTCCTTCTATTCTATTTTCATTTCTAATGAGATATTGGACTTTGTTCAGTGAGAGGTGATATTTCCACATTTGCAGTCTGACAGGGAAAATCATCCAATCTCAATGGTGAGGATGCAAACCCATTTAAGCAGTGTCAAAATATTCATGGAAATCCATTGATTTGGTCAGTGAGAATTAAGAAGCTATTTGGTTAGCTCAGGTTTAATTTTGGTAGCATTCTGCTATGGAATCACTCAGTTGCATTACAGACATCAAGGGACTCTGGTCTTCACAGTTATTGCTAATGGTTTTAATAGTCTGCATTTCTTAGAATTATGCCATGACATTAAATCATATTTTATTGTGTCGTGCAGAGCAGCTTATGTTTATTTTACAGAAATGAAATGTGATGGGCAGGGCACCTAAAGAAAACACAATCTCACTACAAAAGTGTCGCTTTTATGTTTACAGCGTGAGTAAATGGAAGTCACAAAGACAATACTATTTTCTTGCATTTAACCCTTTCATTGCTGTTGGGGGGGGAAATTGTGTCACTCTCCACGCACTGAAATAGGTGTATTTTTTCAATTTGTTTCAACAGTACTGCAGATATTACTCTCTCTGGCAGGCTGTACTTTTGCAAAGAGGAGCACAAAATTGATAATGTACTAAAATAGCATTAGAGGATTTTAATCAAATCTAGTGGCCACTAAAGCATGCAATAATTTGTACCATTGTAAGCATTTGTTTTAAAACCACATTGTGGTTTTCTGCATACAGAAAATGTATTTCTGAGGCCAGGAAAGTACCATTTAGTCCATAGAAATATTTCATTTTTTTTATTATAGAGGGCTCAACCATTCATCTCATGAAATCAATCCCTTCGCTCTTCAAAAAAGCATCAAATTATATATTGAACATACTTCAAGGGATAACATTATGAACTTTGTTTCCAGCATGGAGTTTCACTTGCAAGAGGGACATATTAGGCATTTGTTCATGAAGATCAGAGGAACCAACAGGAGTCCCAGAGTTCACATTGGCTTCTCGACTTGTATTCCTGATGATTCTGAAAGCAAATGAGAGCAAGTTATATGTTATCTCCTTGGTAGTTACTTCTTCAAATCAATTGCTCTTCAGTGAATAGACTTTCCTTATGAAACTGGCTTTATTATTTTTTAGGTGTTTGAATTTTTCAGCAAAGCCACGAACTTGCCAATATCACCTCTGTCAAATTATATGTTAACAGCCTGAAATTTCTATAAAAATGTCAGCAGTTCTGTATGAAGCCATTAACATTTACCTCCATAATTGGGAAGATTATATTAATGTGAAATGTATTCTTACAACATAGAAGGCCATTTTGGCCCAACAAGTCTATGCTGCCCCACAAAACAATCCCATTACCACAACATAGGAACATGGAAGTAGGAACAGGAGTAGGCCAAAAATGGCCCATCGAGCCTGCTCCGCCATTCAATACGATCATGGCTGATCTAATTTATGACCTAACTCCACCTATCTGCCTTCTCCCCATATCCCCTAATTCCTCTATCATGTAAAAATTTATCTAACCGAATTTTAAATATGTTTAATGAGGCAGCCTCAACCACTTCCCTGGTTAGAGAATTCCAAACATTCACTACTCACTACTCTACAAGTTTCCTTTGTAACCTACACTCCCCCTTGAGTCAACCACACAACTTCATACTTGGGGTAATATACAGTGACCAAATAACCTACCAACTCATGTCTTTGGGATGTGGGAAGAAACCTGACCATCCAGAGGAACTCTCACAGTCATCGAGATGACATCCAAACTCTGCACAGACTGCAAGCATCAGGATTCAACCTGGAATCCTGGAACAATGAGACAGCAGCTCCACTGGCTGTGTCTGTATTGAGCTTCCACAGATATGACCACTGTTGTCATTCTAATTGCTCTAAAGTCACATTCTTCAGAGGTCTGGCAGTGAAGGAAAACCTCCTTTTGCTGGGAAATCTGCTCCCTGATCTGGCCCAAGATAAGTGATTTGAATTCATTTCAATGGAGATGAAGTTTCTCAAATAATTTACATTCTTATAACTTAGATGAAATGTTTAAATTAATTTATTATTTTGAATTTTAAACATTTTAACTATATTATTTTATTTTAATTTTTCTAATAATTTCTAAAATGTTCTTTGACACTCTATTAGTAGCTATGTACACTTAAGTGGATGTTGAGTAAACTAGCTATAATTATTCCTAACAGGAAGTGAAGTGTCAATGAAATCATCCCCTCATAGGATGGCACATAGACTTTATCCTGCAGGTATAAGAGCTTGTTTATAACATAACATAACATAACAATTACAGCACGGAAACAGGCCATTAGGCCCTTCTAGTCCGCACCGAACCAAACACCCCTTTCTAGTCCCACCTCCCTGCACAATGCCCATAACCCTCCATCTTCTTCTCATCCATATACTGTCCAACCTTTTCTTAAATAATACAATTGACTCCGCCGCCACTATTTCTCCCTGAAGATCATTCCACACAGCTACCACTCTCTGAGTAAAGAAGTTCCCCCTCATGTTACCTCTAAACCTCTGCCCCTTAATTCTTAACTCATGTCCTCTTGTTTTAATCTTTCCTCCTCTTAACGGAAATAGTCTATCCACATCCATTCTGTCTATCCCTTTCATAATCTTAAATACTTCTATCAAATCCCCTCTCAACCTTCTACGCTCCAAAGAATAAAGACCCAATCTGTCCAATCTCTCCCCATACTCCAGATGCTTAAACCCAGGCAACATTCTGGTAAACCTTCTCTGCACTCTCTCCACTCTGTTTATATCCTTCCTATAATTAGGCGACCAGAACTGCACACATAACTCCAAATTAGGCCGCACCAACGTCTTATACAATCTCAACATCACCTCCCAACTCCTATATTCCATGCAATGATTGATAAAGGCCAGCATACTAAAAGCCTTCTTCACCACCCTATTCACGTGAGTTTCTACCTTCAGGGAACGATGTACCGTTACTCCTAAATCTTTCTGCTCTTCTGTATTCCTCAATGCTCTCCCATTTACCACATATGTCCTATTCTGATTCTTCTTACCAAAATGAAGCACCTCACACTCAGCATTAAATTCCATCTGCCATTTTTCAGCCCACTTTTCTAAGCAGCCCAAATCCCTCTGCAATCCTTGAAAACCTTCTTCATTATCCACTATTCCACCTATCTTAGTATCGTCTGCATATTTACTAATCCAATTCACCACCCCATCATCTAGATCATTAATGTATATAACGAACAACAATGGGCCCAATACAGATCCTTGAGGCACACCACTGGTCACCGGCCTCCAACATGACAGACAATTATCCACTACCACTCTCTGGCCTCTCCCTTTCAGCCAATGTTCAATCCATTTGACTATCTTAAAATTTATACCTAAAGACTGCACCTTCCTAACTAGCCTTCCATGATAGATAATAAAATTGAGCTAGGTTTTACCTTTTTGTCATAAGATTTGGTTTTCACTGGCAAAATGGCACTTGTTTTCTCTCCTTGGTTGCTCATGTTTGTTAGAATTAACAAAAATTTGTTAGAATTAAGTGATTTGTTCAGCCATTTCAGAAGGAAGATACAAATGTCATATAGATCAGAGATTGTAGGGCAAAAGGCTCCCTTCCCAAAAATATGTTGGCAATTAAAATGATTTTACAACCAATATATTTTCATTTGTACTGAAGGCCAAATTTTAATCCATATTTTAAACTCTTCAAATTCTTAAATTGTAATATTGATTTATTAGGGGTTAGGAATCTAGTACCATAATGGCCATAATAATGTGTTCCATCTTATTATTTATGTTTGCCTTTGCTACATGAGAACTCTAATGTGGACAGTTTGCCCATTATTAGGGGTTAGGAATCTAGTACCATAATGGCCATAATAATGTATTCCATCTTATTATTTATGATTGCCTTTGCTCCATGAGAACTCCAATGTGGACAGTTTGCCCATTATTAACTAGGATGCCTTACCCAGATAGTCTTCCCCTGTTATTTTCTCCTTTGCCTACTATTGTGGGGAGGAGCAAATGGATCTGGGAGTACTTGTTCACCGGTCACTGAAGACTAGCATGCAGGTTCAGAAAGCTGTGAAGAAGGCTAATGGCATGTTGGCTTTCATAAAGAGGGGATTGGAGTATAGGAACAGAGACGCCCTTCTGCAGTTGTACAGGGCCCTGGTGAGACCCCACCTGGAGTATTGCGTCCAGTTCTGGTCTCCAATTTTGAGGAAGGGCATACTAGCTATAGAGGGTGTGCAGCACAGATTTACAAGGTTAGTTCCAGGGATGGCAGGGTTGACATATGCTGAAAGGCTAGAAAAACTGGACTTGTATCTGATGGAGTTTAGAAGGATGAGGGGGGACATGATTGAGGTATACAAAATTATCAGGGGGATAGACAGGGTGAAATCGGATTACTTGTTCCCAATGATGGGGGAGACGAGGACTAGAGGGCATAGTTTAAGAATACAGGGTAGGCCCTTTAGGACGGAGATGAGAAAACATTTTTTTACCCAGAGAAGTGTGAATCTGTGGAATGCTCTGCCACAGAGGGTGGTAGAGGCAGATTCGCTGATTATGTTCAAAAGAGAGTTAGATAAGACTCTAGTGGGCAAAGGAGTTAAGGTTTATGGGGATAAGGCTGGAAAGGGGTACTGATGGTAGTGATCAGCCATGATCTGTAAAATGGCGGTGCTGGCTCAACGGGCCAAAGGGCCTACTCCAGCTCCTATTGTCTATTGTCTATTTCCTATATCTTATTGTTTCACTGGAAAGGAAATAATTCTTGAAGATTAGCAAATATGTTCTCCTGAAATTATTCAATAGGAAAGTGTGTCTGGGATCAACTGCAAGAAATTGCCAAAATTCACTTTTACTAACTGATTAAAGTAGGTTACTTTAATTTTAAAGTATGTCATGTTTGGCAAGTCAGGGATTCCTAAACATAATCATAAATGTACCAGAGCAATTTTTGTCAAAATTGCATTTATTGCAGTGTTTAACATGTCAGTCTGGCCGATCAGGTAGCACTTCATAGCATTCATTGTGAGCTCAAAGGCTAAATTTGGCCATGTTTTGCTGGATAGGACACCACATGGTGAGCCCCATTAATTGAGCTTTGTCTGTCGACTCTAACTACTTTTATGCAACAAATTGCTGGAATTGTGAACAGATAACAAGACAGGAAAAAAACAATAAGACACCTGGGACCTCTGTGACTGAGGGGAATAACAATTTATCTCAACAAATGAGATTTAAAGATTAAGAAAGAAGCAGAGGTACAATAGATATAAATAATTACAGAAAGAGATATATTGGAAAAAAATTATTGGATTGAAGGAGCAAAACAGGGACAATGGAGAAAAACAAAGAAAATATAAATGCTATATTTTAAAATTATCTAAAAATTGTTTATTATCCATATGCATGAGACTGCAGACTTTTCTAGTCAGGGGATATTGTGCAGCATTTTAGGAAATAAAGTTCATTGTGAAAAGGCCCCTTATGTTGCTAAGTATTCATTATTAACTTCCTAAGGCTACCTCTATTCTTATTTTCTCTGCAAATATATCCTTCAAAAAAATAGGAAATGGGTGAGGCACTGTCATTTTTATAAGCAGCATATATTTCTAACGATTTGCATTTCATAGCATATGTCATCCTTACCACAAATTCCCAAACAATTTAAGCAATAATATAACACACAGTGCCTGCTTTTTTACATTGAGTGACCACAGTTACCTCAAAGGAGGTTGCCACAAAGTTCTTTGTAGTACAGAGCATAGTTTTGCCATGGTTAACCTCATATGGGAGTCAGCTATAGAGGGCCTCAAAGTATCCAGTGATGATGACCTCATCCAGCAAATTGTGTAGCTAATCAAATGGAAGTAGTCCCAAACACGTGAAGCAGGGCTCAGGTCCAAGACATTGGTGACCTATATTTACTTCCTATAGATGCTGTGTGACCTGCTGAATTCCTCCAGCATTTTTGTCTTTTTACTAACAAGTAGCAAGCAGGTTTATTAGTTCATTGTTTTATGATTTTACAGAAAGTGAAATGTTAATTTGAAGATATACATGGGATTAATGTAAAAGTTGAAACTTCATAAAGATTAATTTAATTTCATTTTCTAATGGAAAAAAATGTGTACACTTATCATAAAATTATTTTTCTCAGGACTAGTGAGCCTCTTCTATTGTAAATGTAGTTTAATATTTCTTTAATATTTTAAATAAAACTCATGCAAAAGAGCTTAATATTATTTAAGGGTTTTTACAGTGGTAACACATGCATAAAACTGAATCTCTCATCAATTCAATTAATTCAAAAAAATTCCATCTATAAGGATATTAACAGCTCTCTGTGAAAGAACCATGTCTGACTGACAGCATCTTCAGGATTTCTGTGTTTTTAAGCACACATGTACAGAATACTATACTTACCATCAGTTGCACAATGGGAGGATGGTGAAGCCTGACAGTTCCACAGTCATTATAGTGCAAAACCTGGTCATTTAATTCACCGATATATTTGGTTGCAATTCTTCTCAGCGACTCCACATGCTAAACTCAGGAATGTGCTACTTGTACCATTTTTGAAGATACATGGAACATCACACCATTTTCATTTTAAATATATTTGAGAAGGAATTCATTTGAAGGATTAAATGTCTGGTTAATCAAAGGTTCGATCACTGCAGTAACAATTGGCCTGTTAAATTATTAGGTCCAACATTGCCATTAAATGTTTGTCATCAGTACTTTATTTCTGGCAAACCTACCTCCAATAAATTATCAAGCACTTACTTCAGAGTATTATTCAATTGTTCCACTCGTTCATCCAAATAGTCTTATGGCATGAAAGAAGGCATTAAGGAAGGCATTATTTATTGTCAAATGCATTTCCAAGTCGCCACATTGCATCTATTACTGATCTGAAGAGTAACATGTCCTTCATGCTGTCAGTTCAGTGAGTTGGCTCTAAGTCATCCTGAAGTCATGTGAAATTTGAAAGCTTAAGCTTTTCTGATAGTATTTTCTCTGAGGGAGCAAAACCTTTATCTCTGGTCCTCCAAGCACGCTGTCTTTCATGCTGACATTAATACCAGCTGATGTAAAGATGACAACTGCCATTCATATATCAACAGTAATGGAGCAAAATGTCCAAAGTCACATCACGCGAGATTAATCAGAGAAAAATTAATACCAGACCAGAAGTGGAAATGTTAAGTGGGCACAAATAAGCTTTAAGGAGTGTTCTAAAGGAGAGATAGATGGAAGATAGTAAGGTTAAGGAATGGATGGCTGAATGCACACATATCAGTTGTCATGGGCCTTGAAGGGAGGCAAAAAGACTGAGCTTGGAGAACGCAGCATTTTTAGTGGGGGTTACAAGGCAACAAAAGGTTTCGAGATATACACTGCAAGGTCAGAGTGCAAATACAAAAATGAAAATTTTATATCATAAGAATGGACCAAGAGTTAAAGTTGATTAGTAAGTATAGTTCAAGAAAATTCTGAATTTATATTTATGAATGATGAATTTCATGAAAATTAATTTGTCAGTTGACTGGAATTGTCAAATTTAGAGAAGACAAACAATGACTGGACCTCGGCAGTGAACAGGATAAGGTAGAGGTCAAAAAAAAGGTCACATATTCCCCATGCTGTTTGCCACAGTCTATGTACTGCCTGAAGGTGAAACCATGAATGAACTTTATTGTGCCATCTGCGAAGCCCAGACTTCCCACACTCTGAATGTGTCATGATTGTTACTGGGAACTTCAATCATGCCAGTCTGAAAATGGTCTTACAGTATGTGAAATTGGCCATTAGAAGGAAAAACACCCAGGATCGGCTGTACCCCAACATCCCTGGTGCGTTAAAGGCTGAACCTCGCCCTCACCTTGGTTACTTGGATCACATAACCCCAGAGTACAGACTGCTGGCAAAGCAAACTTGGTCATTTCACAGGGACCTCAGGACATGGCCGGGGGTGGGGGCAGGGGGGGTGCGGGAAACCAACGCTGCAAGACAGCTTTGAGACAATGGACTGGGGCTGTTTCAGGGAGGCAGCCACCTACAATCATTGTGTAAACATAGAGGAGTACACAAGCTCAGTGACTGGCTACATTAGCAAGGGCATTGAGGATGTCACTGAGATCAAGTACTTCACAACCAGGGCCAACCAGAAACCATGGTTGGATGCTGAGGTCTGGGCCCTTCTCAGAGCTTGTAATGCTGCCTTCAGGACAGGGGATAGCATGGCACTAAGATCAGCCAGGGCTGAACTCTTCGGTGCAATCAGGAAGGCAAAGCAGGGAGGTATGCACAAATGATCCAAAGACAGATGAGCAACACCATCTACATGAGGCACATGTGGCAAGTGATCAACTCTATAACAGATCACAAGTCAATCTTGCAAGTTATGGAAAATTGCGCCTGCCTTCTGGACAGACTGAACATCTTCTATGAATGGTTTGATAAGAAGAACAGAATAATGCCAAAGAAAGCTCTGTGTCCCACGATGCATCAGCCCCTGCATAGCCACAGCTGAGGTGAGGAGAACCTTATCTAAGGTGGAGGGGCCAGATAACATACCTGGTCAGGTAATGAATGACTGCGCATACCAATTGACAGAGGTCTTCACATATATACTCAGCACTTCACTGCAGCAGTCCATCATTTCCCCAAGGTTCAAGACAGCCACCATCATCTCAGTATCTAAGTGAACAACAATAACAGGCCTCAATGACTACTGCCCTGTGGCACTGACCTCCACCATTATGAAGTGATTTGAACGTCTGGTGATGGACGCATCAAAGCACACCTCCCAGAGATGCTGGACCCATTTCAATTTGCCTCTAGAAGAAACCATTCTACATTTGATGATATAGCCTTGTCACTTCACTCTGTCCTAGCCTGCCTAGAGAATGACATCTCATATGCCAGGTTGCTGTTCATTGACTTCAGCTCAGCATTTAACATGATCATTCCCAGAGGCTGATGGAGAAGCTATCTTGCTGGGATTCAATATCCCTCTCTATAACTGAATCCTGGACTTTGTAACAGAAAGTCCACAGTCTGACCGGGTCGGTAGCAGAATGTCGAGCACCGTCATGCTGAGCACTGGTCTACCTCAGGGCTGCATGCTCAACCCACTCTTATTCGTGCTACTGACCTACAAATGCATCACCAGATCCAACTCCAATAGGGTCATCATGTTTGCAAATTACACAACAGTGTCATCTTCTATAAACCTACCAACTCCCACAGCTACCTGAAGTACATCTCTTCCCACCCTGTCCCCTGTAGGTATTCCATTCCATTCTCTCAATTCCTCTGTCTCCATTGCATCTGCACCCAGGATAAGAACTTCCATGCCAGATCATCAGAGATGATCCAACACATTCACCATTTCTACTACATGATCCCACCACTAGACACATATTTCCCTCTCCTCTCCTCTCCGTGACTCCCTACATTACTCCCTTGTCCACTCCTCCCTCCCCACCAATCTACCTCTTGGAACCTACCCCTGTGACTACAGGAGATGCTCCACACCTCCTCCCTCACCACCATTTGGGGCCCCAAACAGTCCTTCCAATTGAAGCAACATTTCACTTGTGAACCTGTGGGTGTCATCTACTGCATACAGTGCTCTCGTTGTGGTCTCCTCTACATTGGAGAGACAGGACAAAGACTGGGAGATCACTTTGTTAAGAACCTCAGCTCTGTCTTTCAAAATCTCATAGATCTCCCAGTGGCCACCCATTTCAATTCTCCATCCCATTCACTTGCTGACATGTCTGTCCATGGTCTCATGCACTGCCAAACTGAGACCACCACAATTTGGAGGAACAACACCTCATCTTCTGACTGGGCACCTTCTTACTGGATGGCATTAATATCAACTTCTCTGGCTTTCATTAACTCCCCTGCCTCCACTTTTTCTCCTGTCGCCTTTCCCTATCTCTGTTTCTCCATTCCATCTGCTTTCGCACAAACATGATAAATTCTTCCCTTGTCCCTTATCATATCCAATTGAAATCTTTTGATGGTCTGGATTCCTTCCCCAGCCAGCATTGTCTGAATTCTGAGATTTTCTGAAATTTCCTGCTTCTGGCTCATTCTGTTTATTCCTTGAAGAAGAGCCCAGGCCCAAAACATTGGCAATATATCTTTGTCTCCTATAGACTCTGAAAAGACCGGCTGAGTTCCTCCAGCATTTGAAAGTCAGCGACTGCAGATTTCGAGTTTCACTCACAACAGTAGTTGGTCTCATCAGCAACAATGATGAGTTGCACTACAGAGAAGAGGTGGAAAATCTTGTGAAATGGTGCTAGAGTAATAATCTGAGTCTCAATGTGTAAAGAACAAAGGAGATAATTGTGGACTTCAGGAGGACCATGAATGGCCTATTGTGGACACTCAACATCGCCTCATATGTCAGGAAGACGCAACAGCTACTTCACTTCCTGAGAAGACTAGTGGGCAAGGCTATTAGCCACCATTATGTCAAATTTCGATAGGAGCTCTATTGGGAGCATCCTGGCCAGTCCATCACAGTGTGGTATGGTTGCTGCAAAGAAATGGATCAGAGGTCAATCCACAGAAGCACAAGAGCAGCAGGGAGGATCACATGAGCCTCCCTCCTCCTCATCGACGTGATCTACTGGAATCATTAAAATTATTGAGGACCCCTTCAACTCTTTCTTTCGGGGAAGAGATATAGGAGTATTAGAGCCAGCACCAGGCTGAGGAATAGCTTCTTCCCATGGGCAAAGGAATCGCTCACACTAACCATTCGAGATTCTCATACATACAAAACAATATTTATTTATTTACTTGTTTAAATTAAATACTTGTTCTCCATGTGTTTTGTTTGTATTTGTGTGTGTTATGTCTGGTTGTGTGTCTGCATGTTTTACACTGAAGACCAGAAAACACTGTTTTGTTGGGTTGAACTTGTAGAATCAGTTGCCAATAATCTTGACTTGACTTGAAAAAGTAGCGTTTGTGTTGGAGAAAGAATAGGATCACAATCTCAATTAAAGTTCAGTCACACTGGGAAGGTTATAAATATTTATTTCATCCTATGGCAGTGGTTAAGAAGAGTGATGGGATCAATGATAAGAGAATGGAGTAGGTAGTGGGTGTTTATGACTTTGGTTTCAGTCTTAATTGGAAAATACGCATTTTACAAGCCTTCTGAGAGACTGATGTGTTTGAGAAAGTTGGTGGTCAACAAGTACTTGATAATGCCTGTCTCCATGCAGCATCAGGTTTCATGTTTGATTAGCAGCTCCATCAGGGCAGCATATAGATGAAAGGTAGGAGAAGGTGAAGGATCAAAGTGCACCACAGTAATGCTGCTGGTAGCACTATGATCTCACAGCACCAGAGACATGGGTTCATTTCTGACCTCTGAATCTGTCAGACTCTTCTTCCACCAAATGGTCCACTTTCCTCCCTTGTCCCAAATGTACGTAAGCTATAGGTTGATTAGCCCCTTTATGTTGCCGTGATGGAGTCTTCAGACAGGTGGAGGAGGGGCATAATGGAAATTTTAAATATTAGGTGTGCAGGGTTAGTATAAAGTGGCTGAAAGCATGGACTCAGTGGGCCATAGGGCCTGCTTCTCAGCTCTCAGGGTTTATGGCTCTCATTTGGAGAACTCCTAAGATATCAGTACAAGGAGGAAGAGAAAGCTTTGTTAGTAATTCTCACTATATGAGTGGGAAATAAATGTGGAACAAGCAAGGATAACAAGATCTGTCAGTAAATGGCAAAAAGACAGTTAACGACTTTGTGTATTAATTTAGTTTTCCTGGACATTAAGAGTGAAGATGCTGGCATTACCATTAGGAATATTAAGAGGAGGAGAAGTGAAAAGGTGCTTTACTGGGAATAAAATCATCAAGATTCAAGATTCAATTTATTGTCATGTAATAAAACTGTGTCATATAACATGGAATTGCTTTTGCCTGCTGTAAGGCAGACTGATTTGCCATCAGCAGAAATTGTCTGAACTGCCTCTTACAGTTAGAGAAAGAGAAGCAGAGGAGAGTCCCCTTAGGGTCATCTTGAGTCCATGGATTCACCTCCAGTACTCCTGCAACCTCCACAGCAACACAGAGTCCAATCAAAACCAGTGGCAACCTGAGCTCCAGATCCAAACTTTTGACATGATCAGGAACCCCACCGCAGCGCCTTCGGCATCTCTTTGCATCCTGGTTCCAATACATGGTATCCATTCAGCCAGTTTCAAGCCAGTGTTCACCAGTCCACAGCCTGGCGCGAGTCCCCCGATAGCAAGTCTTCAGCAGCCCACAGCTTTCATGGGTTCCTCACCTTGAGTTGCCAGCAGCCCACTAAATGCATGGGTATTTCAGCCTCAGAGCCCCTAACTGGTCTCCTGCCATGGTCACTGTCTCCTCCGCATCTTCTCAGCAGGGGGTGGTCTCCCCATTTTCTGGAGCCCTGTGCCAGTCCTCCTTTCCCCTGGAGTCTGTAACCCCTTATGGCTGCTGCCAATTAGAGGTGCCGCCATCTTGGGCGCAGACCCCACGGTCGCGGGATTTTAAATAAAACAACCATCGGCTCTTTTAACAGGCTGGTCAAAACCTGTGCAGAGATGACAGCAGTTGACTGGGTGGTTGGACCCCTTGGAAGCACTGTATCTCCCCTCTTTACTCTTCATGGATCCACACCAGTGGCAGTGGTGTCATTAGAGCAGCTCTGGCAACGCTGCCATTTATCAAGGGTGAATGTAAAGAATAACTGAGTGGATGAACAGCTGCCAAAGTACTTTTATGGACAAAATGTCAGAAGGTAACATTGTGGCAAGAGTGCTTTATTACAGCAGTGAAATTGGGCATGGATGTGGGTGGAAGTAATTTAGACAACTAATTAAGAGGATGGAAGTAGAGAGGTCTCAAGAGATGGCAAGTTTAAGGGATCAGGTTCAATATGGGTACGAACCATGTCATGGAGTGAGATGCATATTCTATGACAAAGTTCAACACATGTCTGTTTTCCTTTTTTTTAATTTATATATACAGCACAGTAACAGGCCATTTTGGCCCACGAATCTGTGTCATCCAATTTACACACCATTAACCTATACCCCTGTTACATTTTGAAAGGTGGGAGGAAACTGGAGCCCCTGGAGAAAATTTTCGCAGACACAGCAGCAAGAACATACAAGCTCTTTACGGACAGCGCGGGACTTGAACCCCAGTCCAGTCCTGATTGCTGGCACTGTAAAGGTGTTGAGCTAACCGCTACGCCAATCGTGCCACCCTAGAACAAATTTTAGAACAAACTCTTCAAAGTCTTCAGCAAGTGACTCCTCTGAAATCATCATCTTTAAATTATCATTTTTTTAAATCTATTCCATGAATCCAACAGCATAATGATTGAGCAGGCTTACATATTTTTGCCACTTTAACAGGAAATTCCCAAAATCTGCTCCGTACCTGTCCCCACCCCCAAGTACAGCTCAAAAAGGAACTGCAACCAGCTGCATGTGGAATTTTTGACAGAAATTAAATAAACTTTGCAAATTCATTGATGGATTAGCTGAGGAAAATGGATTGTACACTTCTAATTATCTCCTTGTGTACATCACCCCAAAATGTCATGGTGGGCAAATGCTCAATGCCACCAGTACCTAAGGAGTGACACAGATAAAAGATTTAACAGAAACTAGATGAAATATGCATGGCATAAAAAAAGATTAAAAATTCAGAATTCCTTTCACTGTTGTTTATCAATGGAAATCAGCAACATTTAAATGTCCAGGTACAACATAAGAACATAAAATGAAGTTTAAAAAAAATTAAACTTGTTACACCCAAACTGATTGTGAACCATAGAACTGTAGAACAATTTAAGCACAGAAATGGGCCACCTCAGCCACTCTAGTCTGTGCCATACCATTTTTTTCCCTAGTTCCACTGACCTGCACCCAGCCCATAGCCCTCCATACTTCTGCCAACCATGTACCTGACCAAACTCTTCTTAAATATTAAAATTGAGCCCGCATTTACCACTTAAGCTTGTTCCATACTCCCGCCACTCTCTGTGTAAAGTTCCCCTTCATGTTTGCCCTAAAATTTTCCCCTTTCACCTTTAACCCATGTCCTCTTGTTTGTATCTCACCTGCCTCAGTGGAAAAAGCCTATCTACATTTACTCTGTCTATCCCCCTCATAATTTTAAATACCTCTAACAAATCTCCCCTCATTCTTCAACATTCCACGGAATATAGTTCTAACCTGTTTAATCTTTCCCTGTACTCAGTTCCTGAAGTCCAGGCAACATCCTAAAATATCTTCTCTGCACTCTTTCCATTTTATTGATATCTTTTCTATAGTTTGGTGATCAAAACTGCACAAAATATTCTCAATTTAGCCTCACCAATGTCTTATTCAAATTTAACATAACATCCCATCTCCTGTACTCAAAACTTTGATTTATGAAGGCCAGTATGCAAAAAAACTCTCTTTACAATCCTCTCCTCCTGAGGCACCACTTTCAGGGAATTATGTACCTGTATTCTGAGGTTCCTCTGTTCTACCACACTCCTCAGTGCCCTACCATTTACCGTATATGTCCTTTCTTGGTTTGTCCTTCCAAAATGCAACACCTCACATTTATCTACATTAAAACTCCATCTGCCATTTTTCATCCCATTTTTCCAATTGGTCCAACTTTGAAAACCTTCTTTGGTGTCTAGAATGCCTCCATCTGCAAACTTGCTGATCCAATTTACCACATTATTATCCAGATCATTGATATAGATGACACTTACCAATAGTCCCAGTACTGATTCCTGAGGCACACCAGTAGTCAAAGGCCTCCAGTCTGAGAAGCAATCTTCCATCACTATTTTCTGGTTTCTCCCATCCAGCCATTGTTGAATCCAGTTCAATACTTCACCATGAATACCTTGGTTTATTGAACATGATGTAATCATATTTGCCTAACTTTACCACATGATCATACTGGTACTGAATGACAATTAATATAAATGGTGGCATGCAGGACAACATACTGTGCTGACAATCGACATTGTTCTCCACCACGAGTGTCTAGTCAAAAAATTATCTCACTGTCAGGGAGATCCGATCCTCAATGAAAAGAATTATCTCAGGTCAGTGACAGCAATGGTCTAGACCTGCCTTTCTCAACCTTTTTTAACTGTGGCCCCTTTAGAACTCTGTGCAAAATTTATGGCCCCCAATGCCTAAGAAGTAGTCAAGTTTAGTTGGTTTCTTCTGTGCTTCTCTCCTACTGACTACATTAAAAAAACCCAAAAAAACTTTATGAATTCAGTCCATGGCCCCCTCCCCGTTAAATGTGCTGTGGCCCCCACTGGACCATATAGCCCCCTGCTGGGAATGGCTGGTCTAGACCCTGTGCCTTGATATTACCTCTGTGTGTTGCAGTGGGAAGGCAAAATTATTATTGCATTTGCATCACAGATCAGAAATTCAACTGGGAGGAAGCAAGGAATCTGAATTGAGACTGGACCCAAGGGTGGTGGTAACAAGTTCCAAGGATCTTGGTCACAGAACCTGAGCTTGAGGCACCAAACAAATTGGCAACAATAAGAAGCCAGAGTAGATGACAGAAGAAAAATTAGACAAGGGGAGAGGTCACTCTGAACCATGTGAGCATCCAAAGTTCCATAGTTTGAAACTTAATTCAACAAGAAGCAACTGAAAATGTATGGTTTTATAAACAGGCCTTAAATTAATGAAGGGAGGTGCCCAGAGGTACACTAATAGCTAACAGCTTATGAGATGGAAATGCGAATGCACTTCCAAATAGCAGCACAAAATCACGCCTGCTTTCTCTCTTTGTGTAACTAAGAACAAAGTAGAAGAGTAAGTAAAGCTTGCTAAAAAAGAGAGGATGAAGAAGCTATAGTTGGGATATCTTTGACAAAAAGATAATGTCTTCAGACTGTTTTGTGATAAATATGTTTATCATAGGGCGAGTATGAAGTCCATCATCATGGAAACAAGCCATCAGCCCAACTTGTCTGTGCCAACCAAGCTTGTCCCTTTTGTTTCCATACTGCCCATATCCCTCTAAACCTTTTCTGTTCATGTACCTGTCTAAATATCTTTTGAACTTTACCGTTATCCCTGTTTCTACCACATCTGGCAGCTTGTTCCATATACCCATCTTCCTCTGTATAAAAAAAGTGCCTCTCAGGTTCCTTTTAAATATTTTTCTCTCAACTTAAATCTATGCCCTCTCATTTTAGATTTACCTACTCTGATAAAGAGCTATACTATTTACCTTATCTATGCCCCTTATGATTTTTTAAACCTCTATAAGGCTCCCCTCCCCCTAAACCTCCTTACGCCACAAGAAGAAAAATCCCAGCTGATCCAGCCTCTCCTAATAATTCAAGCCTCCCAGTCCCACCAAACTTCTCATGAATCTTCCCTGCACACTTTCTCATTTAATTATATCCTTCCTATAGCAGGGTGACCAACACAGAGCACTATACTCCAAGTCTCCCATGCAAATGCACCATGACGTTCCAACTCCTGTACTCATGTAGAAGGTGCTGCTCGATTTTTTTTCCTATTAATATTTGACAAAAAACATAAGCATGTCTGAATTCCTGAAATCAAGGAAACACTAATTTCTGGCATCTATGTCCATCCTGTAATACATGAAACATAAATGTGTTCCTACTTGGCCCTCTCACCAAATCACCAATTTGTAATTACATGAGCAAGAACTCCCTATATTTGTATACTTCTGAATCTTGCAATGTGCTCATGTTTTCCTAACTGTTTGTGCATGTAGAAAAATGATAAATGTGGTAACAAACTCTTTTCCTAGCCCTGGTGGAAGCTTTATTATACAGCAGACAGTGAAGAAGCACAAGATCAATAGGATGGAATGCTGATGAGAAGAATTATTTTACCAGTCACACAAGTTATTAACAATGACCTTGAATAGTCCAGAACTTCATATTATACCACTGCTTAATTTATGTATACTTGTGATTTGTTTAAAATAATACTGAGCTTTGTTAAGTCCAATTTAATTTTATTCTCATTAATTAGACACTAATGCTGATGCAATCAAATGAACCATACAATAGAACCATAGAACACTACAGCACAGAACAGGCCTATTGACCCTTCTAATCCAAGCAGAACAGTTTTTTTTTGCTTTGTCCCATTGACTTGCACCTAGTCCATTGCTCTCCATACCTTTCCCATCCATGTACTTGTCCAAATTATTCTTAAATATTAAAATTGTGCCTGCATTCACCACTTTAGCTAGCAGCTCGTTCCACATTCCCAACACTCTCATGTTCCCCCTAAACTTTTCCACTTTCACTCCTAGCTCATGTCCTTTGGTTTGTATATCACCTACCCTCAGTGGGTATCCACTTCATAATTTTAAATACCTGATCAAATCTCCCCTCATTCTTCTACATCCAGAGAATGAAGTCCTATCCTATATAACCTTTCTCTGTAACTCAATTCCTAAAGTCAGGGCAACTTCCTAGAAAATCTTCTCTGTACACTTTCCATCTTATTGATATCGTTCCTGCAGTGACCAAAACTGCACACAATATTTCAAATTTGGCCTCACCAATGTCTTATACAACATCCCATAACATCCCAACTCCTATACTCAATACTTTGATTTATGAAGGCCAGTATGCCAAAAGGTGTCTTTACAATCCTTTCCTCCTGTGGTACCACTTTCAGGGAATTCTATATCTGTATTCTAAGGTCCCTCTGTTCTACCACACTCCTTAGTGCCCTACCATTTATCATGTATGTCCTTTCTTTGTTTGTCCTTCGAAAATGTAACACCTCACACTTGTCTGCATTAAATTCCATCTGCCATTTTTCAGCCCATTTTTCCAGTTGGTGCAGATTCCTCTGCAAGCTTTGAAAATCTTTTTCGCTGTCCACAAAGCCTCCAATCTTAGTGTCATCTGCAAACTTGCTGATCCAATTTACCACATTATCATCCAGATCATTGAGATGGATGACTAACAACAATAGTCCCAGCATCGATCTCTGAGGAACACCAGTAGTCACAGGCCTCCAGTCTCAGAAGCAATCATCCACCACTACTCTCTGGCTTCTCCTGTCCAACCATTGTCTAGATTACTACTTCATCATGAATACCTAGCATCTGAACCTTCCTGACTAACTCCCTGTGCTGAAATGTTGTTTACTCATTTATCTGGCTCCACCCCCTTGCTGTGACTGTCCCCTTGGCTCCACCCACGATGCAGTATAAAAGCTTCAATGCCGTAACCCCTCCCCCAAAAGCCTGGGTTACAGCATGGGATACACTTCAATGATGGAACAACTCTTGAAGCCCGATAAGATGGAAATTGACCCACAATCACCAGAAGCTTCAGACAGCTTTGAAATTTGGCCATGCTGCTATGAAGTCTTTCTGCAAAATTTCACCAGAATCGTGGCCACAAAGGTAAATAAGCTGCACCTATTCTTCTCCTAGGTCAGACATCAAGTATTCCTGATGATCAGGGATGGATCAACATGTGAGGAGGCATTGGACATACTGAAATATCAGTACAGCAAGAAAGTCAATGAGGTAAACATCAGAAACATGCTGGCTACCCATAGGCAGCGACGAGGAGAGTCAAGCAACGAGTTCCTCCAGGTTCTGCATGGACCCACACAAATGTACTATTTTCAGCTGGTGTCAGTCGTCAAATGCACAGAGGACATGATCCAAGATGCCTATATCACTTGTGCCAAAGACTACTTGAGCAGAGTAAGTTGGACAAAGGGGGCAATCGACCTAATGAAATTGCAGGATAAGGGCCGCCATCTTGGATGCAGCAATCTTCCAGGGACAGCCACGCCGCAACACAAGGGCCGCCATCTTGGACGCTGCCATTATGCTCCAAATGAACCAAACCACAAATCAACATTGGCCTCCGTGGTACTGGATCAAAACAGCCCACATCAGCTCTCCCGGTCAATGATGGGCATCTTGCTCAATGATCAGGTGATGAGATTCCTTTTCGATAGCAGGAGTGCTGAGTGTTTTATCCATCCCAACACAGTGCAGCATTATTCCCATAAAGCAAAGCCTGTAAACTATAAAGTCTCCCTGGCCTAAACATCCCACTCAGTTGAGATATGCAGCTACACTAACAGGACGCTGACCGTGTGGGGCACGACCTACAGAGATTTTAAGCTCTTCATCATGCCACAGCTCTGTGTGCCAGTGCTGCTGGTGTTGGACTTCCAGTGCCATCTTAAAATGTTACAATGCAGCATGACGGCCCTCCACCCCCGCCTCACAGTCTGCAACCCACAATTCGTAAGCTGGCCGCCCTCCCCTCCGACTGCGCTCTCCCCTCCACCAGCCAAGATAACATGCAGCCTCCCCACCCTCTGAATCAATCCCCCATCACTGTTTGCCAACCTTACCCCCAACTGTATGCCAGTCTCCACAAAAAGCAGGCAATACAATGAAGGGGACAGAGCATTCGTTAAAGCTGAGGTGTGGTGACTCTTGAATGAGGGGATTATCGAAGCCTGTACCAGCCCATGGAGAGCTCAAGTAGTGGTGGTTATGAGTGGGGGAAAAACACCGAATGTTGAGTGATTACAGCCAGACCATCAACCGCTATATGCAACTAGATGTGTACCCCCCTCCCTCGCATAGTGGATATGCTCAAGCAAATCACCCAATGTCATGTATTCTCCACGATAAACTTGAAGTCAACCTACAATCCAGCTCCCCATCCATCCGGAGGACTGCCAGTACACTGCTTTTGAAGCAGATGGCCGCTTCTATCATTTCTTGTGATGAGATGCCTTTTCGATAGCATGAGGGTCCCCTTCAGTTTTACCAACGGAGTCTCTGGTCTTCCATGAAAGATGGACTGGATGATGGACCAAAATGACCTGCGTGTCACCTTCCTCTACTTGGATAATGTCACAATCTGCAGCCATGACTTGCAAGATCATGACACCAACCTCCAGAAATTCCTCAGGACCACCAAAATCCTCAACCTAACCTACAACAAGGACAAATATGTTTTCTGCACTTACTGCCTGGCGATTTTTGGCTGTGTTGTGGAGAATGGAGTCATTGGCCCCAGCTTCAACTCAAAGCCCTGAAAGGTTGTCTGGCATTCTTCCCCTTTTATGCCCAGTGAGTCCCCAATTATGCAGATAAAGTCCACATCTTTCCTCCTGACAAGAGAGGCCCGGTCAGCCTTGTGTCGCATAAAGAGGACATCACCAACGCCACAATCCATGGGATGGATGAATCCGCCCTATTCCAAGTGGAGAACGACATGTCCGATTTCGAATTGGCTGCCATCCTTAACCAGGCAGGCCGACCAGGCATGGCTTTCTTTCCCGTATCCTCCAGGGCCCTGAAATCCAACACTCCTCCATTGTCCGGCAGATATTTTACCCTGCTCACGGACTAACAGGCTGTGGCATTCATGTTTAACAACAAGCTGTGGGATAAGATAAAGAACAGCAAGATCCTGAGGTGGAGGATTGAACTCTCCACCTATAACTATGACATCTTGTACTAGCCAGGGAAGCCCAATGAGTCCCCAGATGCCCTGTCCCAAGGAACATGCCAACGCACAGATAGACTGCCTCAAAACCTTCCACAGTGACCTCTGCCACCCTGGAGTCACAAGATCTTTCCATTTCATTAAATTTCAGAATCTACCATACTCCATTAGGGATGTCAGAGACATGACTAAGGACTGCCAGGTCTGCGTGCAGTCCAAACCACAATTCTACCAACCAGACAGGGTGCACCTGGGAAAGGCCCCACAGCCTTTCAAATATCTGAGCATGAACTTCAAGAGCCCCCTCCCCTCCACCAACTGCAACATATATTTCCTCACTATCATCGATGAGTACTCATGTTTCACCTTTGCCATCCCCTGCCAAAACAATGCCACCAGCACAGTCATCAGGGCACTGCGCAACCTTTTCACCCTGTTCGGGTAACCGTCATAAATCCACAGCAACCAGGGATCCTCGTTCATGAGTGGCTCGCTGTGCCAATTCCTGTTAGCCAGAGGTATCGCCAGCAAGACCACCAGCTATAACTTCCAAGGGAACGGGAGAACGCCACCATGTGGAAGGCCATCCTCCTTGCCTTTAAATCCAGAGGACTACAGGTCTCTCACTGACAGAAGATACTCCACGAATTACTCCAATTGATCAGGATGCTTCTATGTACCATCACCAATGCAACCCCTCACGAAAGAATTTTCTCCTTCCCTATGTAGCCCACATCGGGGACCACCCTACCATCCTGATTGACATCCCCAGGACCGGTCCTGCTGTAGATGCATGTGAGGGGCCATAAAACTGACCCACTGGTCGAAAGGGTCCATCTCCTCCACGCAAACCCCCAATATGCATACATGGCCTACCCGGATGGCGCAAGGACACTGTCTCTATCTTGGACTTTGCGCATGCGGGGTCCTCTGAGGAATTTGACCATCAAACAGCACACTCTCCTCTCATGGACACACATTGCCTATCATGGCACCCTAGCCCCGCCCCTGCCCCAGTCACTCCAGTCAAGTCACTATGCACCCAGCAAGATCCAGGACTCAACAGCAGTCCCAGCAACAGTCCAGCAACAGACTGGTCGCACAAAAAACCCAAACAGTCTTAACTTGTAAAAATCTCTGCCCCACTTCACTCCTGCTGGACAAAATAAAAAAAATCAAGGGTTGAATGTGGTGAACTGTTGTTTACTCATTTATGTGGCTCCTCCCTACCCCCCCCCCACTTGCTGTGACTGTACTTGTGGCTCTACTGACGAACCAGTATAAAGGCTTCAAT